>NC_136012.1:15302224-15319724 GCF_048128805.1 Centroberyx gerrardi | reverse complement strand
CTTTGCCAAAATTAGGTTAGGCTTTAATGAAAAGTGCAGAGAACAGATTGAAAAGGGACAAATGTAAAGAACTAGAAATAAAGAAAGGAAATGAAAAAATGCAAAGTAAATGAACCAGCCAGTTAGATGCAAAAAGTACATAAAAAGAAGCATATGTGTGGAAAGTTGATTTAATGAATAAAAGCAGGGCTGTTGACTCCTAATAGGCGAGTATAGTAACTGACTCTTACCCTTTTCCTCTGCTTTTGTCTCTCTTTATTCTCATCTCCTCCTTTTTTAAATGGAGGGGATGTAATCTCTTCATCTCTGCCCACTGTAGCCAGCCTTTCTCGCTCTCAAAGACTCCAGACTCCTTTGTCCTGGATCTTTGTGTGCTTGTGTGTGTGTGTGTGTGTGTGTGTGTGTGTATGTGTGTGCACATGTTTGTGTGTGTGTGTGTGTATCTATATGTGTGTCACAGCGGTGTCTGGACGGTGACATTTCTCTGCTTGGATAACCATCGCGCCCTCTGTCCCTCTGTCCCTCCAGCCATGACGCAGGGTAATGTCACCTGTCAGTCTCAAACTCCTGCTAACACCCCCTCCGACCCCCCCACCCCTCGTGCACCACCACCACCACCACCACCACCACCACCCCCACCCCCGTCCCGCCACCCTCTCACCCCGACCCCGCCGGCTCCTCCCCTGGACCTCACCTGGGAGACAAAGACCTCACCTCCTCCCTTCTCCTCTTCCTCCTTTGTCTTCCTCTCCCAGGCCTTAATACCTACCTGCTAGGTCTCCATATATCCTCCCGCTCTTTCACTGCCCTATATCCAAATGGCAATTCCCCCCTCCCTTCTCCCTACATTTGCCCCCAGGCCCCCGGAATATGGAATGGGAAGACATCACGTAGTGAATGGGAAAGTCAGGGGTGGGAAGTTGACTCTTTGCCTGGACCCCATGCGTTCAAGGCCTGTTTTCAATTACTCTCCCGGCACAGGCGGGGTGGAGGTTTATGCGTTATATGGGAGTGTAATTGACTATAACTGCCCTCTTAACATTAACCAGGTGTACTAGCTGAGTGTGTGAGATTAGGCCCCGGGTCTTGGCTGTTATAGTGTGTGTGTGTGTGTGTGTGTGTGTGTGTGTGTGTGTGTGCGTGTGTGTGTGTGTGTGGACGGGCTATGCGGTTGTATGGTTGCGTGTGTGTGTTGTTGTTGATGTATTTATACCCTGCTTCTGTGAGGTGCTGCCCATTAGCACCGCATTTAAATCTGCCATTTTTCCTGTGCGTGTCTCTGTGTGTGTGAGCGCGCGTGTGTGTGCCTTTGTGTAAGCTTCATCACGCGTCTGCCTCTGTGTACAACAGCTTTCAGGCGTGCGCTATGTGTGTGTGTGTGTGTGTGTGTGTGTGCATGTGAGAATGAGAGGGAAAGTATAAGAGGCAGGATACAGATCCAGCCCGCTTCAAGGGGGGCCTGACTTTACGAGGATAAAGTCAAAATGGGCCCATTCACAAGGCTGACACACTGTGATTTGTATGTATAGTGCTGTGCTGCCTGCGGGGCACTAGCCCAGGGGCTATCACAGACACCCAGACCAGTGCAGGAGTGAGGGGGGGGTGGGGGTGGGGGCGATTGGGGAGTGTGTGTGTATGTGTGGGGGGGGTGGGAGGGGGGGGGAGTGGATAGGGACGCATCAACAGGCTGTCAATCAAAGCCCCGGCCCGCAAGCCTGTCACTCCACGATAGTGACTCTGAGCGCCCGTCCGGGGGAGAATGGGAGTCCCTGGGACCCCAAGAGGAGAAAGGAGGAGGTACAGAAGGGGGAGGTGGAGGAGGCGGCCGTCCGTCTGTCTAAATGACTCCTGCTTGATTTGATATTTGATACCGAGCATGTGGCATTTGAATGCAAATCTATTGTGATTGTCCGACCGGCTGATAGGGTTAAGAGGAATCTATAGGGGATATGTGTTTGTGTGTGAGTGTGTGCATGCATATGTGTATGTGTATCTTTGTGTGCGCAATATGCAGGGAGCTGGTTTGGAGGCAAACACACAAACACACACACACCCCCACACACAAATGGAACAGAGACAGAGTGGAATTATTCGTGATGGATTGTATTACTCACTAATACACTTGCATCAGGCCTTTTTCTCACAGTTGTAGCAATATAATGATATTTTAGTCATAATCAACAGAGGATAGAAAATGTTCTGTATAGTGATCATTGTGCTATTTGGCCACCATGGTCAAAATAGGAGTGAAGGTGCAGTTGCTGTATGTCTTTGTGTGTGGAAGAATTTGCGGTGCATGTATACATACTGTACATTATTGTGTTTGTCCATGTTTGACTGTGAGCTTGTGTGAGATCTTGTTTCTTTGGTGTGTGTATATGTGGAGGATTGTGTTAAAATGCAAGCATGCCAAACAGACAGACAGACGGACAGATAGATGGACAGATAAAGCCGGTATTACTGCAGCATGGAAATGCGAGGCTCCATTCCCTCCCAATTAGAGCAGTGACTTCTGAAATGCCATAATACCCATTAATTAGCAGGCTGCTATTTTCTCAGTGATTTGGCTAATTAGTCTGCGAGGCTCTACACTATCTGGACCATTATTATTGGGTTGGAGCCATACAAACACACACACGCACACACGCGTTCAGACACGTGCAAACATTAGCGCACACATTCATATACATATAGTGAAAGGAAATACTATTAACACACACACATGCAGCGTGCATCCCAACAATTTCCCATTCTCTCACACTTGAGTGACTCTAATTTAAGTGACACCATTATGGGCTTCAGTACCACCATAGCACAGCCTGATGCAGTTAATGGTGAAGAGGGATATTGATGAACAATTACACACAGCCCTCCCCCTCCTTCAACTACTAGATTCTCCTCAGCACCGCCTACGGCCCCACAACATGCTGCTACACACAGGTTATATGCGGATAAAACCTTGTATGTTCCTCTACATACAAAGTCAAATCTAAAAAAAAGAAAGGCCCTGCCACTCTGAGAAACAACAGAGAAGTGTTTAACCCTCTGTAATGACTTAGCATAGTAAACGTGTGTGTGTGTGTGTGTGTGTGTGTGTACTGTGGTCCGTAGCCACGCTCTGTTCTACAGTCCATCAGTGTCTCCCAGCAGACAGACAGGCCACTGACACAGCACCAAGAGGCCAGGAAACCTTTTCAATCACTCTCTCGCTCTTTGCTCCATCCCCCGTTTTTCCCTCTCTGTCAGGTGGCAAGAAGGCGTGATTGATTTGTTGTTTCTCCGTGGCGGTAAAGGAGTGGAAAGAAGTTGTGTTGGGTAAAAAAAGGTCTGGCATGTGTGACAACCACCTTCATAAGTTTATTAATCATCTTCATCAATAATGCAGCGCCGGCCGTGCTGTTGGTCCTCATGCAGCGCGTGTGTGTGTCTGCATGTGTGTGCGC
Organism: Centroberyx gerrardi; assembly: GCF_048128805.1. Taxonomy (NCBI): domain Eukaryota; kingdom Metazoa; phylum Chordata; class Actinopteri; order Beryciformes; family Berycidae; genus Centroberyx; species Centroberyx gerrardi. The sequence goes on along the minus strand of NC_136012.1, from coordinate 15,316,281 downwards.
GCGTGTGTGTGTTTGTGTGTAGGAGTGTTCACACTCCTCGCAGCCCGATGAACTTCATAAGTGTCCCATCACCACTTTAATCAAATTACTTATGAACCAAAATTGACAGTTTTCATTAATTATAAAGGATTATTCTAATTGCGATTCAAATTTATTCATTTAGAACAGACGGCATTCAGTAATGTTTCAGGAAATTTGCATATTAAATGGAGAGGGTAGGCCATTAGCTATGCTAATGTATGCATGATTCCTTATTTTGTGATTGGTGGGCCATATGTAGCAGGCTGGGGGTGTGCAGGTGAGGAATCTAGAAGGAGCTGTAATATGTTTGATAAACAGAGAGGGACGGAAGGCCAAAACACACGCATACATACACACACACACACACACACACAAAGGCACTGTAGGAAGCCATACGTCTCTGTTCAGTATCAATCATTCCCTGTCTATTCTCTCTCAGACACACTCTCTCTGTCTCACATTCTCTCTCTCTCTCCCACTCCCTGTTTCCATATTCCTCCCTCAAGACCCATTGTAGAGAACAACTTTTCACCCTAGAACAAACACAGCACACTAATTAAGTTTCTGATTTCTGATCCTGCTGCATTTAGAAACATAACCTTGAGCCTGTGTACAGTCGCAGTCATAGTTATGATTTAATACAGTGCTTAAATGGAACAAAAAGAAAGAACTTTTGCAAGAGGCACATTCATCCCCACAATGTATGGCATTGGTCCTGGGCTGACACAATGCTCTTTATCAAGCTATATATAGTCGATGCATTATGCATTAAGTTTAACATGTGCTTAAATCAACACTATTCAATATGAATACATCAGTCCTCAACTAAAGTAGAGGAGCACAGTTAGGGTAAATGAGTGTGTGGGGAGGCACGTGTGCGCGCATACACACGCGGTCACACACACACGGTCACACACACCCTTCGGCTGTGCGGTGGCGTCTACCCAGGCTGATGACAGGGCCATTATTCACTGGTCAGTCCCACGAGGGGAGGGTTTGGGGTGGAGAGGGGTGTAAGAGGGGAGGAGGGCGTCCCAGCATGGCAGGACAGTGCTGAGGTGAGAGGGACCAGGACCCTCCATTATTCCCATGGTCCGGGGGCCTGGGGCCTCTCTCTCTCTCTCTCTCTCTCTCTCTCTCTCTCTCTCTCTCTCTCTCTCTCTCTCTCTACTCTCTGTCTCCATCAGATTAATGGGCCAGGCCCGACAGAGGAAGTGTTTCAATCAGCACCGCCTGCCAAGCTTGTCCATCACCCAGACAGCCTCTTATTCATCATGGCTTTGACACACACACACTCACGCACACACATAAACACACACACAAACAAGACACATGCACAGATGTTTATTTGGTTGCATTTTTTACCCAGTGCTCCGGTGTAATGCCAGGCCACAGGTAGCGATGTTATCAGGCTACAAGTTGTTGAACCCACAGCTCCGTTCTCCATGGCTGTTCTCTCTCTCAGCAGAAGAGATCTCACCGCCTGTCTTTCAATGCTCCCTGCACGATTTCTCAGTTGAATTTTGAATGATCCTTTTCGGATGAAATGGATGAAACACAATTGGTTAAGTGTCTCTGGGACTTCTGTCCCCAAGCTGGGACTGGAGCTCCGGCTCCGGGGGAAGCGAGGAACTATCGCTCCCCAGTGGGGCCTCTCCCTTAGCGGGTAGGCACAGCGCGGATCCCCCTGACCCACCATCTCCCTCCTCCAGGGTCCATTTGTTCTGAGAAATATTTAACGACGGGGCAAATTCAGCTGACACGACATGCACACACATCGAGCAGATACGCAGGGAAAGGAGGATGGGACGATGCACGGAGCGAGCAGGAAATGAATTTTTCAGCGCAGTGAGATGTTCTATTTGAATAAATCATGACACTTAAGATAGACATGAGGGCAATATAGAGGTGCTCACTGCTACTTTGAGGAGTAGCACTCCAGTGGAATGGAGTGGTGTGTGTGTGCGTGTGTGTAGGTCTGTCTCTCTATTTGTCTGTCTGATCTTATGGTTGTGCTCATGTATGTCTTTTTACAGTCTTTTTCAGTCCAGGTTTATCTGGCTGTGCATTTGAGTGTGTGTGTTTCTGTGTGTGTGTCTGTCTGTCTGTGTCTCTGAATGTATTCATGTGCAGGCAGGTGTGTGAATGAGTATACCGGTAGTCACCTATGTTCACAATGTTAGACGCATGCCAAAAGCTAACATCAAGTTTTTCATGGCGGTGTCATGTGTTCATATATCGTAGTAGGTCAGGTGATTGCACATCATTCTTTGTTTATTAGCTTTTATTATGGCGCTTCTGTTATGTTGCTTATTTTGTCTCAAGTTTGATGCTGCAATGAAAATTGAATCTATCTATCTATCTATCTATCTATGTATCTATGTATCTATCTATCTATCTATCTATCTATCTATCTATCTATCTATCTATCTATCTATCTATTTATCTATCAGAGGCCAGTTGTCTCATGTATGGAACTGGATGTTCATCTCCCAGTAAACTGGGCCACTGCAGCCTGTTACAGCCTGGTGTCCGAGGCCCAGGGCCAGGCCCAGAGACAGACCTGGTTCTGGATTATTAATGTTCCCCCCTATGGAGCCAGACCCCCTCCCCCACCCAGTGCCCCCCTACACCCCTGGGGTCAGCCAGCATGGCTCCTGGTGCAAGGCCCCCCTCATAAATCTCCCTAAATTAGAGTGTGTGTACGTGTGTGTGTGTGTGCGCGTGCGTGTGTGTGTGTGTGTGTGTGTGTGCGTGCGCGCGTGCTTAAATATATACTGCAGGCAGGGAGACAGGTCACCACGGAAACAAGCCAGTCAGTCTCTTGGTTGAAGTGTCAGTGATGCATGGCGGAAAGAGTGAAAGAAAGAGTTGCAGAGAAAAAGAAAGAATAAGAGAAACGAAACACAAGGGGGAGAAAAGAAAATACACAAAACAGGAAGCGAGGGAGGAATTTGATTCTTTGAGGCGCACCGTACTTCACTCTTGATCTAGCAGCCTATTTATCATTCAAATTTTTTCCCTTGTAACATTATATTTACTTGCAAATATTTCCACTTCATCTGAAATTCCCTCTGACTTCATGAGGATTTATTTCCCAAACAAACCTCAATGCTTAATTGCTGAAATGCCACATCTTCCATTCCTCTACCTGTCGGTGGTAACAGGCATGGGGAAGTGCTGTTGTGTCACTTAGTTAACCCCCGAGACAAATGGCTCCCCTCCGGAGCACAGTGAATTACACACCTCATGAAGCATATTAGGAGCCAGACACACTGCTTTTCTACTGGAGATGATCTGTATGGCAGAAATGGATGGAAAGAGAGAGAGAGACTGAGAGAGAGAGAGAGAGAGAGAGAGAGAGAGAGAGAGAGAGAGAGAGAGGACAGGGGCTGAGTTATGGCATCACCCACAGCCATTTTTACAGCGCATCGGCATCAGAACAAAACAGAAGGAGAGCAGAGAGAGGAGGTGGAGCAAAGAACAGAGAAATGAGGCACAAAGATGCAGACAGTTGTACTGCACAATGTGTAACAAAGGACTGGAAAGATAAATAAACCAGATGTACATAGAAAGATAAAAACAGTTATCCATGTTACATTTGACAAGCAAAATAACTCCTTCCCTCATCTGTGGCTAATGTAGGAAAATTATTAGGAAATATAACAAAATTGTCCCTCGGAGGCTTCCTTGCTGTTAGCTAATCGCTTAGACAATCTTTATCACCACAGTAATAATATTTAGATGCTACAGGGATTACTTAAAAGTTGTGCTATAATTGCTTTCCTTGTTTTGTGTTTTTATGGGCAGAGGGTGATTTTGTGTTTAATTGCTCCGAAGTGACAAATAATGCCCGTTATGATATGATGAAAGTGTGAGATCATTAAATTACTATGGCGACCGCTGCATGCGTTTGTTCGTTCATTTTCACTGTAACAAATTTATGCCACGAGGCTTCGAGGGGCCAAGCAGTTATTTACACAAATTCACTTCCACAGCCATTCCTGGATTTGGGGGTAATTACGTGATAGCAAAATGTTTTTATTTCATTTAATCCGGCCGGTGCAGCAATTTGCAGTGGTAATATTTGTAGCTGTGGAGTCTGCATAGTAAAACAGCTTGAGACTATCAAATACAAACAAGGTAGGGGAGGCAATAATTGAGCACAAGCATCTATAGACTAAAGTCTATCAGTGAATGACCAAGTGAAAACTGAAGTTTTGAGATGAAATAGAGTTTAATTTATGCATCGATATCTGTAAGGGTAAGATCTTGATAGTGTATGACCGAGGCCTAAAGGGAATTGATGTGCTGAATTCAACCACCATTTTCTGCTCTGCCATTAAAAGCTGGATTGACTTGAATATTTGTTTCTGTTGTATTGCATCGTATAAAGTCAGCATTGGAAATAGAGCAACAAATGTGAAAGAATGAATGATAGCAGGTTTTTTATTGATTAAAAAGTGTGGGAAAAATGATAATAGAGAGTTGTACGGACCAAATGTGAGAATTGTAGGTCTGTAAAGATCATCAGCTAGCTGTCCATATTTACTGGTCAGCTGTCAATCAGATTATCCATAAATCCTTATGGTAATCTCTCTACTATTGCATATCAACACGCATTGCTCTTTATCCCCCCCACTGTCGATCCATGTAAGTGTGTGCGACGGTGATTCCGGTCCCCCGGCTCCTAGGGAGATGAGATAGGGGGACGGAGGAATCAACATGCTGCAGTTTTGTAATGTTTCCATGTGGCTGACTCCAGACACCTTAAGTCATGTAAATAATGAATCAGGTCATCCACGCATGCAGCAGATCGAGGGGACACGCTGACATACGCCACAGCGAATGAGGCATGCTGACTTTCTCTTAGTATCTCTCTCTCTCTCCCTCTCTCTCTCTCTGTTGTTTTCAGGCTGTCATTCACACTCAATATCTCTAACTCTCCCCATCCAGCTGGTATCCTACCACTCTCTCTTTCTCCCGCTATTCCTTTTCCTCCACCTCCTCCTCCTCCTCTCTCCCTTATCCAAACCTAAGCCCCAATATTTAACCTGCTGATTGGGGCGCCTCCGACACCGACCCATGGCTTTCCTCCTTTCCACTTCTCCATCATCCCTCTATCATCCGTACCTCAGAGGAGGACAGTTGGGGGGAAAGAGAGGAGTCAATGAATTAAACAGGAGGCGCGTGGGGATGGAGGAGTGTGTCGGACCAGTAGATGGTCCACGGCTGTCAGCGAGGCTGCTCTCTGACCTCGGGGAGATAAGCAAGTTGGGAGACCCTCAGCCTGTGGGGTCCGCCAGCCGCTGTAAAAAACCTCCATCTCTCTGCTTCATGAATTATTGAGATATTGGCCTACAGCTCCTGAAATATACAGGAGGGTGGTCGGTCTCTCCTTTCGGATCTCTCACTCTCTCTACCTCGTTCTTCTCTCTGTCTTTCTATCATTTTCCTCCTCTCTCTTTCTACTTCTCTCTTGCTCTCTCTGTCTCTCTCTCCCTCTCTCCCTCTCTCCCTCTCTCTCTCCCTTTCTCCCTCTGTCGCCATCTCTCTCCCTCTCCCTCCTGTTCAGATTTAGCCTCTTGCGCCAGCGACATCGTAAATCAGAACAAAAACAAAGCAGAAGAAGAAAAAAGGCAGGACAGAGAGACAGTTTGTTATTCAGATCATAAGAGCCTTTTTTCGCAGTTGAAGCGGAGTGTCTACCACTAACCAGCTGTCATGCATTTAAAAGTTGTCAGGGATAAATTCACCCGTTCTTCTGTTACATCAGATACTTGTAATGCACGCAGCAGTAGGCTGGCCCTTGAAATGAGGGAGAACTCTGGTCTGTCCATTTGTCTTCTTTGCTCCCTTGTGTTTTTAGATGAAGCAATTGTCCAAGGCACGCTGCTTACTGCGTTTCTCTTGACACGGCTCTCTGTGTGTGTGTGTGTGTGTGTGTGTGTGCGTGTGCGTGTGTGTGTGTGTATGTGTGTGTGCGTGCGTGCGAGCGCGTGCGCGTGTGTAATTGTGTAAGTGTGATGCGTTTGCTCGCGCATGGTTATATCTAAGGCAGTTGGCTCCAAACACGCTGCCCAGTGCAGAATCCTAGCCATAACAAATGAACAGAGGGGAGAAAATAAGACATATGAAAGAAAAGCTGAGCAAAGGAGTGATTCTCTCTCTGGCTGGTGGAGATCTGTATTGTAAGCAGTTTCAGCTGTCAGCACTTCTTTGAGCTGCCTCAAAGGGAGGAGGGGGGGGGGGGGGACCGGGAAATGTTGTAGTTTTATTTTCCCCCTCTTTTTAAGGGTTTCTGTTTATTTGTACATGGCGCTGTTTATTTTCGCGGTTCATTTGATATAGTTTTTCAGAGAGGCAGACAATGCGGGAGAGAGAGGAGGGAGAGTGGAGAGAAGGGAGAGATGTAGTTTCAGTTAAAGAAGAAGTTGTCAAGCATCAAGCCTTGGGGTGGGGCTGGGGAATAAATTGTCAGCCGTCCCCTTTCTGCTTTTCAGGCCTCCAGTGCCCCTCCACCCCCACACCCCACCCCCCCCCACCCCCACCTCCCCCCTTTACTCCTCCGACCCTCCCTCCCTCCCTCATTAAGTATTGATGTGGGTAGCCATACTTGCCATCTCAGCCCATTAATAATGCATGGCAGGTGCTGTTGATGTGGTCTCTCACACTGAGATTGAGAGAGGCAGGAATGGCAACACCGTGCTGCATAGTAGCTACAGCACAACCTCCATCACACGGCTCTGCAGCTAGGGGGGCCTGCGTCTGCCCCTGTGAGTTTTATAGCAAGCTGTGACGGCAGCTCCGAGATGGATAGAGAGGGAAGCATCTCACTCACTGTCCCCGAGCTGTTTTTACATAGAAAATGGCCCTTATTCATAAAACAACTGACGGACGGGTGTGAGATAGTGTACGAGCCTCTTCTGCCATTCTTGTTTTATTTGTTTTGTGTTTTTTTTTTTATTATTTTCTTGACACAGCTCATACTGTACTCTCACTGACAGACAGCGACACCTTCACTCACTCATTCCTCTTTCTCTCTCTCTCTCTCTGTGTCTGCAGGTTCTTTCTCAAGTTCTTCCTGAAGTGTAACCAGAACTGCCTGAAGAATGCAGGGAACCCTCGCGACATGAGGCGTTTTCAGGTGAGATACAATTGTTTGTGTGTACATTTCATATTTTATTTTTCTCCTCTTGAGAGTAAGGTTTTTTTTGGGGGGGGTTTGATAGTTTTAGTGTTGTTGAAGTGCTACTTTTAGTCTAGTCCCCAGTTCCACAGTTTCCATCTGCGTCCCCGTCTGTCTCAGGTGGTTGTGTCGACTACGGTGAGCGTGGAGGGTCACGTCCTGGCTGTCTCCGACAACATGTTTGTGCACAACAACTCCAAACATGGCCGCCGAGCTCGACGACTGGACCCGTCAGAAGGAACACCGTCCTACCTGGAGCATGGTATTAAAGCCTAACAAAATGCTATGCTCCCCCCTTCGCCCCATGCTTCCTTTGTCTTCCTCACTTTCTGGCTCTTCACCCCCCCCTATCCCCCCTCTCCTTCCCTTTTCTCACTCCCCCCCCCCCCACCCCATCCCCTGTCTGGCTCCCTCCTCAACCCCTCTCCTGTCTCTTTTCTCCACTCTATCCCCCTCAAACCCGCGCTCTGTCTTTCTTATCTCTCCCCCCCGCTTCCTCTCGGTTTCTCACTTTCCTCTCTTGTGGGGTTTCTAACTCGCGCTAAGAGAGGAGAGAGCGGTAGCTAGTGAGTCTCTTGTCTCTCCCTTGTGGCTTGCTCCCCTCAGGTCTCTGCCTCTGGGCCTTCCACTCTGCCTCGCATAAGCACTATGTGTCTTATGAGGTCTGTTCTGCTTAAAGCCAACACTGGCTTTATTTCCTAGGAGACCTGCTTTTATCCTGCAGCCCTCCATCACTCCCCATCCCTCAGGTTCTCAAACGCACCCATACACACTCACACACGCGCGCACGCACACACACACACGCATGCACAGTCAGACCCAAACCTTTAATACTTCATAATGACATGTGCACATGATTTAGGGGCCCGCACTGATTCCCAAGTCCCTAATCCAGTTATTTTCTCATTTCGATTTCCCAGACATTGAATAAGAGAAACATATTTTTTTTTCTTTGAGGAGAGTCAACCTCAGGGACGATAATGACAAAAAAAACTAAGAAGGGATTTACGTGATGGCGTACAGTAGATTGCATTAAGATTGAATGTTATGGTTAAGTCTTTCTAATGACTATTCTCCGGAGGTAAGGCGAACCACTTGTCCTGTGACTGGTCTCACAGACGATTAGAAAAGTTCACAAAGCCGAGACATATTGGAGACGTCAGTGAGACTTGGATCTTACACACAGAGAGCAGTACACTAACAGATGTTCACCGTGTCAGAGAGATTTGTTTGGGAATTTCCTCTTCTCTGATTTTCTATTCTCCTGATGATGGGGGGTTGGAAAGTGGAACAACAGGAGCAAGAGGAGCGAACAGAGGGGAGAGTAGGAGTGAGAAGAGAGGGGGAGAAGGAGAGACGTATAGCGGGGCGAAAAAGGGGTGAAAAGTGAGCAATGGTATAGAGATGAAATGATAAGAAAGAAAGAAAGAAAGAAAGAAAAAGAAAGAAAAAGTGGCTTCTCTATGTTTATTCTCTCTCTCCCTCTCCTTCTGTGTGCGGTTGTGTGTGTGTGTGTGTGCGTCGGGTGTGTGTGCATGTTACACAACTTTGGGGGCCCATTTCAGGCAGTAATAGATGAGCAGTGCATAGAGTTGAACAGATGGCACCGAGGAACACCCCAAAGTATAATCCTATCACATGGATTCACGTTCCACCATCTGGTTAATCCAAACACACACACACACGCACACACACACACACACATGCATGCACACACGCACGCACGCACACACACGCACACGGAGCACACATAATATCAGCGCCTGTGAAAAAAGAGGCATCTTAGGCCAAGATTACGGCCACAGATTGCTGCTCGGTGAGCGTTGATCTCTGCAGGCCTATCAGGGGGCTAAATATCATTCCAGCTTGTTGGGGAGGATCAACAGAACAGGGAGTCAGGCAAAGAGCAAAGGCTAGGCCGCAGGGAGAAAAGTCAGCCTACTCTAAAGTGGATTATGCCGCTTTACAGAATTACAGCATGTCTGACAAGCTGCATATCTGTTAAGGAGAGGAGATTTAGCTTGTATAAACGTGTATTTTCCCAATGCTGTTCTTTTCTTCAATCACATCCAGTAATCTCCGCACCATAATACCAGCAGATAAGGTCAAACAGTGTACTGAAAAGGAGTTATTAAAGTGCGGCGAAAATGCGGTTTTATTGTTGTTATTCCGCGGCGCTTCATTCCAGTATTTCTAAAACACACAAACAACAGTATGATTTAATAGATAAAACATTAAAAACATTAAAAAAACAAAACAAAAGCTGATCCGAGCGTCGCCCTGTGCTCCGTGGCCAGGCACAGTGATAGTTACACAGACGGGAGCGAGAGCAGAGCGTTTGGTTAATGAAGGTGTCGTATTCAGAGGGCTGAGCTACTGTTGGCTCTGCTCTGCTCCCTGGTCGCGTGGCCTTTGATCAGACACTCAGCACACCTGACATTTACACGCCCGCACGCTTTGCCACGTGTCATAAAACAAGCGCACCGCCGCTGCCCTCGCACACGCGGGGCAGGGGTGATGTTTAATAACGGGGTGCGTATAATCACTCTGATTAGTATTCCTTGCTCGCCCCGACCCCTGGGAGAGAGGAGAGAGGTGGTGTGTGTGCGTGTGTGTGTGTGTGTGTGAGATAGCAGGAGAGACAGATAGATAGAGAGAGAGAGAGAGAGAGAGAGAGAGAGGGGGGACTGTACTTAATGTCAATAGCAAAGCCCTTTCTAGCCACTAAAGGCTGCCATTAGGTTACTGTATCAGCGTCTAACCTATTTTGTCTGTCCGTCTGCCAGCAACCCCCAGCATCAAAGCCATCAGCCCCAGTGAAGGCTGGACCACAGGGGGCGCTACAGTCATCATCATCGGGGACAACTTCTTCGACGGCTTACAGGTCATCTTTGGAACCATGCTGGTCTGGAGTGAGGTTAGTGACTATTCAAACAGCTGTGTATGTCTGTGCAGGCGTGTGTGTGTGTGTATCATGATCACATCTCTAAATATAAAAAATTGGCCTTTATACAATACTGTATCTCAAAAATACTGTTCAATCTAAACAGCAGCCTACTTTCTCGTCTCCTATATACTGTGGCAGCTCTTATTTTTGTCATCATGAAAACCAAGATTCTCAGTTCAGTCTTTTATTATGTTAGTGTCTGCCTCGTTGGAATGTGCGCACCGTACAGTATGAATCTCTTTGTAAGGAGCATCTGCCACATGACTAAAATGTAAATGTAGTGTATGTGTGAAATTGAAGGTCAGTGAACAGCGCAGCTAAACAGCTTTCTCTTTAGTAAAGGAATAATTCTATAAAAAGCCGCTATATTATCTCTCTGAGAGGTGAGTGGGGCCAGACAATGGGAGAATGAAAGCCTGGCTAAGTGAGCAATGAAAGGGACAGTTAGAACAACACACACACGCCCACATGCGCACACACACACACACACACATAAGGCTCTGGCAGCAGCACTGATAGCTTTGAGCGCCGCTAGCTTTGAGTGCTAGTTCGGCGTAACGGGCGGAAAACGAGCTCTCGTCGAGGTCTCATCTGTGTTTTGTCTTGTTACCGTTTCCTTCAAAGAGACTTCAGCGTACACACACATACATGGCGAGTGGGCTCATCAACCACACTAAGTGGGCCTGTTTAAGACACAGTGGTGCTTTAATGTGGCTAATGGCAGCTAGACAGCCTCTGCTGACAGACACAGAGACAGGGGCAGCAGAGACGAGCATATTATACATATTCTTATACTGTGTAATGGATGTATGCAGAGGAGAGTGTGTTTTATTCATAAACAGATAACTGCTTTTGAACCCCTCTTACAGAGTCCATGTCAACACTGATAAGCATCCTAAGCCTCACAGTGACATTGCCTTGGGCAACGTGGCCACCTGAGGGCTTTAGCGCTAACACATCATTTTCAGGCTGATTATACAGAGAAAGAGAGACACGGGCTGCAAAGAGAAGGTGTGAGGCGCGCGGCAATAGTCCGCTGAGCACATGTTTAGATGGGAATTTTCATCGCATAAACCTTTCTGCGCTCTCCACAGCTGATCACGCCCCATGCCATTCGTGTGCAGACTCCACCCAGACACATCCCCGGGGTGGTGGAGGTCACGCTGTCCTACAAATCCAAACAGTTCTGCAAGGGCACGCCTGGACGCTTCATCTACACAGGTACTACCTGCACACACTAATGTACAGTGCAGGCAAAGGAGATGATGCAGCTCAAATCACGTACATACAGTTAACTGCCTACTGCACCTACTGCCTGAAGATAATGAAGCATAGAGGGTCATGTAACACGGAATGATGAGCTGACAGGATGTGATAAATATAAAGTGTTGCACTGCTGGCTTATGTGTATACATAAACAAGAACTATCCTGTGCATGCTGTGTATGAAAAACATGCTCCATGACAATTTAATATTACTACATTCAAACCATGCTGGAGCCTGAATGCTGACATGTGTGCAGCGTCATCGGTGGATGTTTTCTGTGATTGGTTAAATTGATTGATTTTGGTTGTATTTTTTTACTCTTCACTATTTAATTTCCGGTTACTATTTTTGCAATATCTGCTCAATCAAACCTGGAAAACAGTTTACATCCTCGCATTTTCTGTACACTGATTCTGAAGAAAAATGTGCCTGCTAAACCATTTTAAATTCAGGAAAACAGTGATTGGGTAATTCGGTGAAGCAGCCTACTGATCAGCAGGTACTCCGCACAGTTCGGACAGGAAAAGGGGTTTCCAAGATTTCCCCTGTTTCATGAAGGAGGTGAAGGTCAGGAGGAGGTTTAACCTTCTGATTACTGGGATTATTGAGATTTAACCCCGAGGTTTGAGGCAGGAGGAACAGGTCCATGTAGAGAATGGGATTTTTGACAGAGAGCGCATGGCCAAGAATAACTTTGAGTGCTACATCAGAGCATATCAGCGCGCAGCTATAGCGGTGCGGTGGAGAGAGCGGCGGAGAGAGTGAATGTGAAGCGGTGATTAACCAACGTGAGGCCACCGGTCCCCAGGGAGATTGTGAATCACATAAATCTGTCTGTAATCTCAACCACTGATAGACTTAGGCTGTAAGCCCCGGCTGGAATTGCCAACATTTGACAAAATCACCATTGAGAGAGCGTGTGCTTCCCATGTTTATGCCAGCGTGTATTTTGTGCATCTTGTGTGTGCCCTAATTGCCGCGCATGGACAGAATCCATGCATACACTCTATGCTTGTGTACCGGTGGAGGAGACTGTGAGATGCTGCTTATGTGTGTTTGTTTGTGTGTGTGAATGTTTTCCATGCATACACACACCCCCCCCCACACACACACACACACATCGACAAGTAACCACATTACTGAGACAGAGGGCAGATGGGTGGGCAGCCTTTGCCATGCCAGAGCTGTCCAACAGTCCGCACTCTGCCAAACCCATAGTACTGTGTGTATGTGAATGTGTGTGTGTATGTGAATATATGTGTGTGCACGTGTGAGTGTGTGTGTGCGTCTGCGTGTGTGCATGCACCCTTTTAATGTGCCAGACATGTGGGAAACTTATGCATAAACGCCCTATCTCTTCCCAACCCTCCACTCTTTCACCTTGTCACATTCACTTATTCAAAACTGCTTCTTTGAGTGAATTCATTTCCCCTCTCTCTCTCTCTCCGCCGGAGCCTCTGTGGAGAGAGATGGAAGAATCTCAACAGGTGAGAGGTAGCAAGAGGTCATCCACTGGGAGCTGAACACACAGACTGTGATGCTGCTTGCCAAGTGCTGGCACCTTCACAGCGACACAGTCAACCGTGTCGAGGCATAGATCCCGCTCCTACTCTTCACACACTTCACTTCAGCTACTATTCAGTATCCTCAGTGGGTATTTGTACCTCTCCGGTACCGCCTTTATCAGCCCATTTTATCGTCTAACTTCCTCCTAGCAATTGCCGGGATGTTTCTCTGCAAACCTGCTAGCGTTTTTGCTATCTGGGTTGAGAGACAGAGAAAGGGAGAGAGAGAGAGAGAGAGAGAGAGAAGAGGGAAGAAGAGGAGGGAGGGATGAGCAGAGCATTTGGAGGGGAAAAAGCAATTGATGAGAGTGGAGAGATTGAGAGGAGGATGAGAAAGGGAAGAGAGGAGAAGGATGGGAGAGAGGGATGGAGGATTACCATGGGCCATGTTGCCCTCCTGGGTCTGGTTGGCACCAGTTTGGGCCCAGTTGCCAGTGGGTACTAATCATGGAGGATTGGCAGCACCGCGTGGCAGCTGGCAGCTAGTACACACACACAAACACACACACACACACAGTCTCACACCCACGCTCACAGACATGCATATACCCCTATATACATGTGCACGTACACAGACACCCACACGCACACACATGCACACACATGCACACACTGAATTACATTGGGGACAGCTGGCATTGCTAATCAACTTCTGCTGAGGAGAGGAAAGCGAGCGGCTCACAGACCTAATTAAGTCAACACATACCCAATACTGCTGCTACTGCTACTTTACACACATGCACAAACACACACACACACCTACGCACACACACACAACTCATCTATACAGTAGGTTTACTCCCCTCTCCCCCCCCCCTCTGCATGATCATTGATACTCCACAGCCCCCCGTCGCTGAATGGAAAGAATTTCAGCTGCAGCCCGGGACAGAGGAGACACGCAGGGGGACTTTGGTACAGAGGAGACTCAGAGAGGAGCTATTACAGTAATGTGTCCTCTGCCGTCTCTGAGGACTCCTCTGCCATTAGACTTCAGAAAGCTCCAATTAGACTCATCAAAGGCAATTAAGCTCTCCACTGATAAGAATGAAAGAATGTTTTTCATTCTCTG
>NC_136012.1:15179724-15299724 GCF_048128805.1 Centroberyx gerrardi | reverse complement strand
TCCTTACCCAGTGTCTGAGGGCCTGTTAAAGTGTTAACATCAAGCCTCAGAGCCAATTACCTAACCTTGCAAGTACACACACCCACTCAGCCCCCCACCCACCCACACACACACACACACACACACAGTGGTGACACAGGAAGAGGAAGGAAGAGACTGGACACTTACTGTAGTTTCCCCCCCTCCTCCTCCTCCTTCTCCTCCTCCATCTCTCCTTCCCTCTCTTTACCTCCTCCTCCTCTCATTGTGTTTCCAGGGGTAACAGCGATTCCACCATTCTGACCTCTCAATTATCCTTCACCCCCCCTCCCCACCCCTCCTCCTCCCCTTCACGTCCTAACCCTCCATCCCCCACTCCCCCACCCCCCTCCGAAGCTCATACCCCCGACCCCCCCACCACCCCACCGTACCCTCCACCTCCTCCGACCGCCCCCCCCTCTCACCCCTTCATACACACTCCCCCTGCGGCTCTGTGGGTTATTATAGTGAAATATGAAGCGGTGTGGATTCTAGGCTTCATGAAATTTCCATGAGCATTGATCTGATCTGATGTGGGTGATTGCTAGGTGAATCCCTCCAGTCCAGGGCTGTTGCTCATCTATTCATTTATTTATGGCAGTTATGTTTTACTGGCTTTGATTTGCTCTTCTGGAGAGCGACAGCTAAGGATTATAAATATACCTGTATGGGAGAGTGTGGCGTGAATCCTGTAGTGAGCGGCTGGCACACTCCTCCTCTTTCGAGGCAGGCAAGGATTCTTCGGAACAGGCCTCTAACTGCACTAATTCCTGTTGTGAAATCTGAGACATTGAGCGTAGATATAAAAGCATGAAAAGCCAAGTCAATCCCCAAAGAGACACTGCCAGGTAGTTAGTGGTGTGTCTTGTCCCGCACACACTCCTCGTCTGGTTTATGGTCCTTGAAAATGAGACAATATCACATCCTCTCTCAATTACCAAAATTGTCTCTCCATTTGTATTAGGGGGTATCTTCCTATGTCTTGGGGTTTTTATGCTATTGTTCACTTGAGGCTCATTTGGCACATTGTGGAGAACTGATAAAAAATTCATCATAAAAACAAAAGCCTTTGAGACGAAGAGAGGATGTTGTCGGAACAATCCCTCCTCAGACTGCAGGCCTAATCCAGGGCAAATCCTCCTTAAGGCTTTAGAGAGATCAGAGAATAGGGAAGTAATGTCAAATATTTGTCCTCGGAAATAATTCATACGTTATTTGTTGCATGCGATCGTCTCATTGTTTTGGCTTATTTTATCACTCGACCAGCTGGCCTGTTTTGTGTCACTCTCTTCAGAGCTTGAGGCTGCCCTTGTCGTCTCCAGTTTACTTCTCTGTATTATCAACTTCCCCACTTCAAGCCATTCATCCTTTCTTTCACGCTGATGGCTAATCGGAGCTGTCGATGGGGAAAGTTAGTTACCTGGGGAGTGTGCGTGCAGCCAAAACGCAACATCACCGACACTTCTTCTTTGCTTTCTTTTGGTGTGTGTGTGTGTGTTTGACAGAGCCATGTTGAAGTCACTAGAGGTCCAGCAGGACAGCTTGTACTCATAGCCTCTAGGGGCCTTTTTCTGGGGGCCGCCTAGTCAGCCTGGCTGCTCAGATGTGAGGCGAGCGGGGCATCAGCCCTCAGGAAACGTCCAGGCTGCGACCCACAGGGGAAACAGACGGACGGCACACACACACACACACACACACACACACACACACAGGCAATCCTCACGCATAATGGCTTCTCTCTTCATTCACACACAGAGAGCTGGAAATACACACATGTTCATACATACACACGGCCACTCGGAGCAGAAATAGTGTGTGATATCTTCGGCTGTAGCCCAGTAGTCAAGACTGTTATCCATGTATGTGCATTGACTCCCCAGGCAACCCACAAAGAGACAGAAAGAAAAAGAGAGGGGGGGAGGAGGGTAAAAGACAGAGAAGAGAGAGAGAGAGTACATTAGGAATGAATTATGTGGAGAGAGCACTTATCCAACAATCCTCCTCTGAAGTGTTTGTACTATAAGCCTCAGATCTTCATTGTATTTATTCCAATGTTTAAATATTCATGGTAAATCTTCTCATATTCAATTACCGTAGCACGACCACAGCATGCCGAGAGAGTGCTTTCTCCCTGCTGCCTGGCTGATCTGACTCTGTGTATGTGTGTGTGTGTGTGTGTGTGTGTGTGTGTGTGTGTGTGTGTGTGTAGGTGTGTGTTTGTGTGTGCAAGCGTGCGTGTGGGCATGCGTTTGTGTGTGTGTGTGTGTGTGTGTGTGTGTTTAGCTTGTTCCCTGGAGCGATCAAGCCTTTGTTATATTGGAACCAGGCTCTGTAATTGCTTATATTAGTCGCTGATCAACGCAGGACCACAGGACACACACACACACACACACACATGCACACAAACACACATACACTCGCCCTGATTCCTGACAGTCTTTTTATTAACCACCAAAGCTGGCGACAGAGAGAGATTCATTACATCACAAGCAAACAAAGACACACACACACACACACACACAGCAAAGTAAATAGAGAACACCCACATTTTCGTCGTGTTTAGTTAAATGCTGAAATATTCATGTAAAAGCATGGTTAATTCAGTCATTTCTACCTTAGGAGGCACTCCCTTGTTTCTCCCGTTCTATCCTTTTCCGTGCCTATAGCGCTGGAGGTGAACAGTACATGTTTCAGTGTCTAGCATTAAGGATTTAGCATTAACCCCTGTTTCTCTGTCTTTCTTTCTGTCTGTGCTTGTGTCCTCAGCGCTGAATGAGCCAACCATAGACTACGGCTTCCAGAGGTTACAGAAGGTCATCCCCAGACACCCTGGAGACCAAGAGAGATTACCCAAGGTATTGTATGTCCTCATACTGACTGTTAAACCCTAACGCATATAGTAAGTCTTCAATCTGCAATCTTTGATCACCATGCGCAATTATTGAAAGGGAATTTGCCATGGTAACACTGGTACAAAGACATACTGACACCCTACTGAGTTTCACTGATACACATGGCACAAGGGCAACTTGACCTCACATACAGTGCAACACTGTGTGCTACGGACAGTAGACTATACATATCGCTAGGCGCATATACATTAAACATTTTATCATATGTTCACGGTCATTTTCTGCTCAAACACACACTTTATTTGCACAGCGAACACACAAGCAACTCTTTTCATCCTTCCACTGAGTATAAGGTCATTTAGACTCGCAAAGTGGGAGAGGAAAGGGATAGATGGAGGGAGGAAAAGAGGGAGAGAGAGAGAGGAAAGGAGGTTGAGGAGAGAGAGGGAGAGAGAGAGAGAGAGAGAGAGGCAGAAGCAGGTTAGGTGATCCATCATAGCTGTCCAGTCTTACCTCCTGCTGGGTCAGTGGATCGAAGTCAACCCCGGGTGGACTTTATTACTTCCAGCACGCACACACACACATGCAACACACACATACACACACACACACCCACACACACACACACACATGTGCATGCACACACACGCGCGCACACATACACACACACACAGTTGAGGGTAGTCACCATGAGGCATAGATGGAGAGCACTGGTAGATGCAGAAAGAAGATAGAGAAATCACTTGTCCTCGCTGTGTGTCATGTCTGGTGGATACAAGACTTGTCCCGGTGAGTTCTGGTCTTTAGCCTATCAACCCCCTGTATCTCTCTAAATATCTTTGTATCCATCCATCTCTTCTTCTCTCCTTCTCTTCCTCCCTCGCTCTGCGGTGTCTCTTTCTCTTCTAAATGAACAGCGGTAGCTGGCAGGCCCGGTTGTTCATTTCAGCTCTATTGATTTGTGCCTTTATTGAGGTAATAACAGTTTGTTGACCGCACTTCTCTCAACTGTTGGCCTCAATCACTAGGGAGGGGCAGGAGAGGGGCATACACTGGTAACTTGTTTCGCTACAAATGTTCATTCACTGCTACACTGGCAAAGCCTTTTTGTGGTTGTTTCTCAGTCAATATTTAATTGGAATCGAATTGATTAGGAATAGAATATAATTCATTCTAGTGGCATGTTTGGGGGGGATTCTTAATGAATTCTCCACACACACCAGGCAAGCAACAAGCAGGATATCTGCCAATGGCTATACTGCCTGGTCTATCTCTACATGTTGTGGTAATGATCCAGTGTCCAGGGTAGGCAGCTGAAAACAGCCCCCATACTGTGCTGTAGCTAATAGTCAGAGAGTCAGAGGAAGGAGGAAGTGCTGGGCTGGTAGCTCAGGCACAGCCAGACTGCAGGGTGTTTAGCTAGTGCTGTGGTGTAGCAGGGGTCTGGGGCCGGCTAATGAGTGACCGCCCCGCCAGACGAGGCCAGGCTCTGGCTCTGGATCAGGTTCCCCTTCCTGTTGACGTCTCTGTGGGCCTGACTTTACGGGAAGAGACCCTGCGCCCAGGAAATGGTCTCCCCTTACAGCAGCAGGGCTAGGGAGGCAGCGCAGCGCTAACCACATTTATCTGTTTATCAGAACGACTCTGGAGCGCTGCCTAATCGCGTTTAGCCACTGGACAGATCCCTTTACTAACGAGAGACGGATAGGTACAGACAGGGCACAGAACCATGAGAGAGTGATTAATAGAAAGAAAGGGGAGGAGAGAGAGAGATAGAAAGAAAGAGAGAGAGGAGAGAAAGTCGTTTGGAGTCACAGGTAAAGAGATAGAGTGGAGGTGGGAGATTGGAAAGGGAGATGTGCAGACGGGCAGGTTCTGTATAGGTTCTAAGGAGAAGGAGCTGAAGGTCTATGAGACTCAGCTGGTGTGAGAGCGAAGTGACTGAAGAACAGAGAGACAGAGAGAGAGCTGGGGATCCGTTTGTGTCCTAATGCCTCACTTCCCTCATTTCCCCTCCTCCTCCTCCTCCTCCTCCCTCCCTTCATCCATCCATCTACCTATCTAGCAATCCCTGGGAGGCACGGGGCGTCGAGGAAAAGCAGAGAGAGAGGCGAGGAGCAGCGCATACATACTAAAGAACCACTTACCTTCCTAGGGCCTCTACATCTCTCAATCACCCCGACTAGGCCTCCTCTCTGGTCTCCCCCCTTCCATCTCTCCCTCCTCACCCGCTCTCTCTCTCCGCCTCCCCCAGATAGTGCTGGTAATGGGAGGTTAACACAGAGGCAGCGCTCCCATTATTGAGTGAATTTAGCACCTCGGACAGCGCTCTACAATCTTTATTGCTTTGCTGACCCTCTCGTCATGTCCTGGGTGTGTTCGACAGCCTCCGCATGTGTGTGTCTATGCCGGCGTGTGTGTGTGTGCGCGTGTGTACGCGTGTGCGATATGAGGTCTGATTGAAAGGCAGCGTGTCACGGAACAGAGAGCACACATGCTCCGGGGCTTGTTCACAGCGAGGGATACACTCAGGAGGGTATAGCGCACAGCGTGTGTGTGCGCAAGCGGAAGAGAGGGAGAGAGAGAGAACGAGGAAGGGTGAGGGTTGGGTGGGGGGGGGCGGGGGGCTGCAATTTTCTGGTTGTCGCGCCTCCAGCATATATCCTGGCCCCGGCACATTAACTTTTAAAAAGGGTTTCGTAGGGCTCTAGGTGTCTCCATCACACGCACACACATAACGACGCCCGGAGTCACACACTCATACGCTCACAGGGAGTGGAAAGAATAGAGACAGAGGGAGGAGAGAGAGGAGGTTAAGCGATAGAAAATGAGTGTGGAGAAAGGCAACACGGAAGGATAAATGTTTGATGTGGGAAATTCCACTCGGCGGGTTTCACCTGAGCAATGATGTTCTACATTTATCACACAAAGTACATGCAGGGCTATTCACCTGGATCATTACCGGGGTTAATACAGGGCAGAGGACGGGCGTGTCACCGATGACGAGGGGAGTTGTACAGCCGTCACCCGGTGATATGTTGTGTTAAATGAGATTGATGTGTGAGCATGTACAGTAGATTCATGGCCCGGCGGTGACAGTAGGGAGGAGAAGATCTGGAAGATGGTTGACTGATAGAGAGGTATAGGCTCATGTTTTATTCACGGCTACAGTTTCCCCTCTGTTCTCCCAAACTGCCTGGCTACTAACAAAGTGCCGGTCCAAGCCCATTTCTCTTCCTCTCCCTTCCCTCTATCTGCCTCTTCCTCTCTCTCATTCTCTGTTCTGCATTCACAGCATAATGTTGGAGGTGAAATGTAATAAAAGTGACTGAACTCTTTGAGCCGCCACACTCATGATCGATCCCCTTCCTTTTTTCTGCGCTTGATTGTATAGGAGGTGATCTTAAAGAGAGCAGCAGACCTGGTAGAGGCCTTGTACGGGATGCCACACAATAACCAGGTAAAACACAGCACACAAAATACACCCATGAACACACACCGTACACACACACACACACGCACGCAAGCACGTACACACACACAAATGTAAACACAAACATCACTATCTTGCTTCAGAAAAATGATGTTTGTGGTTTTGGACCGCTGGCGGCATCAAAGGCAGCGCCTCGGTTGGCTCCGCAGCACCCTGCTGTGTTTCACGCAGGATCTGGGACTGACAAACACACACATGGGAACATGTTAGTGCTTTTATCGGCTCAAATGCTGAGGAGGAGGAGGGGAGGAGAAGCACAATGAAATCTAAACGCAGAGGGAGGAGAGAGGAAAACGGGAGAATACGAACAGAACAGGGGAGGCGTGGGATTTAAACTGGACTCCGACGGAGGAGAGGGGAATGGGAAGGGAACGGCGGAGGGGAAGAAGCGGGCTAAACATCTGATGATGTCTGTTAATGTCTTTCCTCCATTTACTGGAACCAATCCCACCACTCCCAGTGACCGCTGATAAGAACCACTCAGCCTGCTAAGTTCACATACACAATATCTGGAGTAAAGATCTGGCATGCCATTTCACGTGGCAAACTGGATGAAACTGCAAAGTCTGTATCGGGGACTCCTTTCCATTCTATTTCCTTCTTTTCTATTCTTTTGTATTTCATCATTGTTGTTGACCACAGCTGTATTTTTTCTCAATTCCAGGAGATGATTCTGAAAAGGGCAGCGGATATTGCGGAGGCCCTGTACACAACGGTGCCACGGGGGCACAACCAGCTCGCCGGCCTCGGCAGCGGCTCCGTCCATGCTGGCATGATGGCCGTAAACTCCTTCCCTGGGTCCGAGGTGGCACAAACAGCCAATCAGGGTGAGCAAACCTTCAAAGGAAATAAGTCGACTCTATCACTGCAAATATATCAGTGATTTTTTTTTTTTTTTTTTTTCCTCCGTGTCAGACAGGAAAGCAAAAGAGAGAGACTAGGATACTAGAGCAGAGTAGTGCGAGAGGGAAATTTTATCTTTCATGTGGGAAATTCAGAGAGAGAGAGAGAGAGAGACTGAAGGAGTGATTTAAGAGCACGGAGAAAAGAAAGAAGATACGGAAAAGGAGGACAGGAGGAGGGGTGGCGGCGAGAAATGGGGAAAATGTACGACGGGGAAGGGGAGAAGGTGAGAGAGAGTGAAGAGTGGAGAAAAAGCGAGCAATGGAAGGAGCGCGATGGAGAAATATGAGTGGGTCCTAGGGGTGTGTATATTAGACTGGGGTCGGCCCCTGTCTGACAGAGAGAGATGTGGGTGCAGTCAGTGGTGATTCATCACCTGTATCAGGGGAAGGAGAGGAGAGTGGATGGACCAGCCTCTGGATACGTCTCAATACTTCCAATGAGCCTCCTCCCCTCCTCCTCTGCCCTTCGTCGCCATCTGGAAACATGTAACGTGTTTAGATACGAAAGAAAACAATAGGTATCTGTCGCTTAACTTCCACCCCACCATGCGTTTTAAACTCGCAGCAGATGAGGACGGGGAAATGATGATACCTAATTATAGCAGAGGAGGCTAACATCTTATCGTGGTGAAGTGCGGCCCTTATTGCAGAGAGCAGGAATTCCTGATGTTCAATTCCAGCTGTTTTTTCTCCGGTGTCAGCGTTTGGGCCAGAGATGTATATTTATAGTCTTCCTTCCATCTTGTGCTCCTTCTGTTCTCTGCCCCTCCGAAGCATAAAGGAGAGAAAGGTCCTGTCGGAAACACGGCTTCATTTTTTATAAATTGCCGTAAAGCTGCAGAGGCCTTTTAGTGTTAATTGCCTTATCAATACATCTAATTTTGGAAAGGAGCCAGTGAGGTTAAAGGCCTCTTGTTCCGGGAGTTAGATTGCAAATAGTTTCCTCTTATATCATTCTTTCTCCTTTCTGTTCATGGCTTTCTCATTCTCCCATATGCTGTCTGAGATTTTTCAAAATTTCTCTTGGCTTATATTGCCATTTCCATTACCCCTGTAGGGAAAACGATTTTGGCAGTATTGCATGTAGGCTTTCCCGTTTTGTTTTGTTTTTCTCTTTTCCTGTCGTCTGCTATACCCTAACACCTATTTCCCCTTTCTCTCTCTCTCTCTCTCTCTCTCTCTCTCTCTCTCTCTCTCTCTCTCTCTCTCTCTCTCTCTCCCTCTCTCTTTCCCTGTCCTTAGGTTTCAGTAGGAGTACGAGCAGTGTGTCCCCTCATGGTTATGTCCCCAGCTCCACTCCCCAGCAGAGCAGCTACAGCTCTGTCTCCACTAGCATGAATGGCTACGCTAACTCTGGCATGGCAACCCTGGGCACCTCGCCCAACTTCCTCAATGGATCTGCAGGCAACTCGCCCTATGCTAGTGAGTAAACACACTACATCCTAGATCCTGGAGCCCCGGGGCATAGTCGCATCTTCCCTCTATCAGGTGGTCTGCATGCATGTCCAATTCCTTCCACAGCCTTCCTGCTCCGCTGAGACCGAGAGACGACGACAAGAGCAAAGCATGGAAGGCAAAAGGATGAGAGCGTTTTATAACAAAAGAGAATAACAGAACAGTCTTAAAAAGTCAAGAAATAGACAAAGGGAGGTGGAAACAAGAAGTGACGCACAAAGAGAAAGTCATGGAGTTCAGCTGGCTCATCTGTTTCTTTAAGAACGGAGTCAAACGCAAATCCCCACTTTATTGGCCAGGGGAGCAGATCACCTAGCACCCCCCACACACACACACACACCCCACCACCTCCGACACACACACACACACACACACATTCACCCTCTACATTAAAGACCCTTGATTAAATCAATAAACTAATTGCTAGAGAAGCAATTCCATTTCAGCTCTTTGATTCCTGGGTGTTAACAAGTATTTTAACAGGCTCATCGGCCCCACGCAGACACTTTCAATCAATGGCCCCTCGGCCTGCCTTTGTAGGTCCAATTTTCATTAATTGATTAGTTAGGCCCCTTCATAAATGGATTATGACTTTATTGCGAGGATTTGTCAGGAAGAGCCATAAAAGCTAAGTGTTGGATAATAACAACAATAAAGGCAGAAGCAGATATCAGAGGGCAGGTGAAATACGACTGGGTTGAT
Organism: Centroberyx gerrardi; assembly: GCF_048128805.1. NCBI lineage: Eukaryota > Metazoa > Chordata > Actinopteri > Beryciformes > Berycidae > Centroberyx > Centroberyx gerrardi. Next base: position 15,290,299 of record NC_136012.1, on the reverse strand, counting down.
TGTAAAATCGCTGAGGGGGAAAATGCTCTTAGTGTATTAGCAGACAAAAGACAAACCCAGGGAGAGTGGATGGATGGGATGATGTCAGAGGGAGACAGCCATAGGTTTCTGAAGATAACCTTCTGGTCAGTTTTGCCTGTCTGTGTGTCTAATCACTGTGAGTTAGACAGCAGCTGGGCATTGCACACAGCTATGTTATTGTTGAGGTTCAATTTCAAGAATTCCACTATTTCACAGCTTTTTCATTTTGTGCTTTGTTCAAAATGCTGCTGTGTTGTTGTCGTGGATGTGAATGGGCCTTGAAGTCCTGTCAAAATTCAGTCCGGAGCTCTGGTGGTGATGTGTTGCTCAGATGAAAAGGAATTATAGGTAGGAATTTTTATTTTAATTTTAAAGGTGAGGGTTCAGATTATTGCGCTGATTATAGTACAAGCTAAATGCCCAAAGCGACTGATTACACCATGTTCAAGTCGGTGGCAATAGAAAAACAAAGAAGCAGTGAGGAAATATGATTGTTGTCGAGCAGATTTTATCACCTCACTTGTTGTAATTTAGTGGAACCGCTGGCTGTGGCTGTTGATTGAAATCTCTTGCATGCTTGATAAAGGTGATCTGGGAGAACCTTGTTTGTAAGTTGCCTCGAAAACAAATTATGAGTGCAGCACCCCGAGTTAGCTAAGAGATATTTATCAAAACGTTGCACCCCTGAGCACAGCATGAGTCATCAAAACAGACTGATCACAGGAAAAGTTGAGAAAAAATGATTTGGGCTGTTTTCAGTGCAAGTTTCCAACTAAACATATTTTTGTCACGGTGACTGCTTAACAGCTGAAAAAAAAGGTTCTTCTACTGTAAGAGCTTTGAGCCAATTGAACTGAGTCCAAACATTATCCCCCCTGCTATCGTCCACCGGCCAGTCCCTTTCTGTTCGTCCCGTGTGCCCCTCCTCTGCCCTCGGCCCTCTCTCTAACCCTGTCTCTCTCCTTTCGTCTTCATCTTTCCTCCACGTCCCCCCTCCCCCTGCCCCCCCCCCCCCCCCCCCCCCCCCCCCCCCCGATCCCCTTACCCCCCCACCCCCACCCTCCTCTCTGCTCTCAGTCGTCCCGTCCAGCCCCACCATGGCCTCGTCCACCAGCCTGCCCTCCAACTGCAGCAGCTCCTCTGGCATCTTCTCCTTCTCCCCGGCCAACATGGTCTCCGCCGCCGTCAAGCAGAAGAGCGCCTTCGCCCCCGTCGTCCGACCCCAAAACTCCCCTCCGCCCACGTGCACCAGCGGCAACGCTAACGGCCTGCAAGGTAAGCTAGCCGGCAGAGCATGAGCCACTCAGCATTTACATGGTATGAACGTTTGTATATGTATTGATATAGAAAATTGCCTCTGTGGTGAAAATGTATACTGCTACTCTTCCAGTTATGAAAATGCAGCTGTCTATACTTCATCCCCAAGCTCTAATCCTGCTCTTCCACGCCTCCTTATGATAACAACCCTCTGAATTTCTCTTTTTTCCCTCCACTCCCTCTTCTTCCTCCTCTTCACTCCCTGTTTTTTCCTTTCTTCTCCCTCCCCTTCCCTCACTGTAGATCAGTCTTTTGTGGACTCTAGCAAGTACTCATCAGCCAGCTCTCTCCAGGGCCTGGCCTTCTCCTGAAGTATGTTACCCCCTCGCTTTCGTTCTCTCTCTCTTTCTCTTTTTCTTTCCATGCCGTGTTATCCCATCGATCAGTTGAGCCGCTCACTCATCCTGCCCTGCCCTTCCTTCTCGTCTCTGTTTTTATTTGTCACTCTTGACCCGTCGGAGTGAGCACGCCACGCCATATGTGTTCCATTTCCTGTTTTCACTTCCTACTTCCTGCCTGTGCTCCAATAGGGGTGTGTGTGTGTGTGTATGTGGGGGTAGGGTGGGGGTAGGGTGGGGGGGGGGGGGGTGTTATGCCACTGTGGGTCACCCTGTTCTCCCATTTCCATCGAGTGCAGCGCGGGTCTGTTCGTCTAGGCAGGATGTTGTATGGTGTTGAGATCCTGAGAGAGAGAAATGATGGATGGGAATCTTTATCTGAGCCCCGAGCTAAGCACTTCCTCACTTCCTCTGCCGGCGTTGATGAGCGCTGACCACGGTGACCCGAGGGCCATTGGCCACCACGCGCTGATCACACTGACACGCGCACACACACACGCGCACACACACACCAAGCTCTTAATCCCAACAAGCCGGAGACACTTAGGAAATAACCAGGGAATTAGTGGATTGAAGAGGGAGAGGAATCAATAGGGAGCCAATATGTTATATGAAAAATTCCCCCTCTGTGATGGCCTCCGTGTAAAAGAGGGTTGGGGGTTGGGGTGGGGGTTGGGGTGGGGGCGGGGGTGGGTGGGGGTGCGGGGTGAAGAGGTGGGATCTAGGGGAAGGCAGAGCATGATATAAGATATGTATCAAGGATAAGAATGTGAATAGCTCCCTACGAAAGCTTCCATTTCCATGTTCAGATGTTGTCCGTCGCCGTTGGAGTGTTGAGCTAATTTCATCACCTCCGTCATCCCACGTCATTGTGTTCCTCTCATGTTTGAATTATGCGCCGCGATGACAGCCTCGAAACGATTGCGCAATGAGCTAACGCGCTGTAACTGCTAACAATTAACAGTGGCAGCTATTGCATGAAGCTATGCAGAAAGCCTGCGAGAAGCGGTAACGGTGTTGCAAGTGCCGTCTGCGCGCGCCAAGTTAGCGGCGCGGCGGAGAAATGTTTTGATTCGGGGCCTCGGAATCAGGGAGAGATAATGAGAGAGAGGCAGAGGGAGAGAGAGAGAGAGAGAGAGAAAGAGAGGGAGAGTTGTCTTTGTTCACCAGATGCTGGAACACATTTCTGTTATGTGACTGTTGTGATGACAGATGAAACCCAGCAATCACATGACTGACCGCTCTCTCTCTTTCCCCCTCTCTCTCTCTCTCTCTCTACCCCCCATCTCCTCTCTTTCTCTCCCTCCTCCTCCCCCTCTTTTCCCACAAGCAGCGATTCCCGGGATGATCGTTCCACCCATGTAGAGGATCTGGGATAGCTGGCGATTTGGGAATGTTGAGAGAAAAAGACACAGTAGCGGAGTCTGGCGAGTCTCTCTTACACTCCGGAGCTGAACTGAAGGAAGTCAAGATAAGACACAGAACTCTGTTAAACTCAGGCCTTTCCATTGGGATCTCATCTGAAGGGATAGGGGAAGAGAAAAGGGACAATAAGAACCTTTGTGATGTTATTTCCCTCTTGGTTGAATTAGTGTAGCTTCTCTGACACCGTGTTGGATGGAGTGTATAGAGACTGATAGCTTGCCCACAGTGTGACACTGACCTCATAAAGAGAGCATTTATTTATCTTTATGTTTATGCCTGTAATGTTTGGGTTTGATTACTGGAGGCCCCCTGCCATCTCGCAATCCATAACTCACACAAACAACAGTGAAGTGTTGGTTTGGCCATGAAGTTTACATAACCTCTGTCACAATAGAAGATGCTTTCCTTAGCTCGGCCTGCTTACCAAAACCACATAAAAACACTCTGGCCAAATGGTTCTAAGGTCAACAACAACAGCCAAAATAAAAAACGACAGGAAATAAATACAGCCAGAATAAAGTCAACACTCAATTTTGCTGCTAATTATCCCATAAATCTAAAAATAGTATATCAAATTGCCCTATGCTATTTCAACATCAGAAAACATACAGAAACAATTTTTTTTTTCTCTTTTGTTTGGTTTGTTTGTTTGAATTGTAATAAAACTGTGAGGACTGAGCTGTTTGCAATATGCTTTTCTGCTTGTCATGTGAACAAAAGGTGATGATATTACATTAGCCAAAATTGACATTTTGTCTGAGATTTTAGTGAAGACTTGAAAAGCCAGAGGATGTGTGCGTCCAGCCAGCACTGTACTGAAGGAGACTAGCAAATATCAAATTAGAACAAATGCGTGATATATGTGATATATTTTTGTATATAAAAAAATGTTGAATTTTTGATTTGACATTTCTTTCTCTTTTTGCCATAGCTATAGTTTGAAATGTAAACATTAAAATGTCTTAAGGCAGCTTCTCAGTACAGAAGATAGATTTACTGTGTGTTGTCAACATCTCATCTGCTAAACATGAGAAACATGGATTTGGATACAAAAAGGGGATTTCTGTAAAATATCCTATAAATAATGTATTTATCCCTTGTATTTGTACATTGCCTCTCACCCTTGTTTAGTTGTGTTGTGTAAGTTTAATACAGTAAGTGAACATATTTCACAGTGTTTTGTTTCATCATTCACTGTTGTCTCTCACTATTTAAATGTGACTTTTTTATCTTTTTGTTTTGTATGTTGATTGTTTTTGCATTGGTATGCCATGCCTCCATTTGTTGATTCAAAACATGCCATTGTCTATTTTTGTATTATTTGTAAGTTAATAAAAGTTTTCTTTTTTTTCCTTTTGAAAATGTTTATTGTATGGCAAAAAGTAGCATCTTATTCAGAGTATTTGGTTGAAGTAGATTTTTTAAGAATATATACACACATTAATATATACTGTAAATCTATATCTTTTTGTTTGAACTCTTTGAGGCTTTCAGATTGATACTGTTCTTGAACTGATAATATGCATGGGCTCTTCTCTTGAGTGACGCTTTCCTTTTTTGTGTGTTAAAACCGAGAGAACTAAGAAATTGCTCTGTGTTTCTCTTTCTTTGTGTTCCTCTTTTTTTCTCTGTTCTTTCTTTTCCTGTGTTATTTATGCCTGCTTACATACTGTATCTATATAGTCTTTCTTTTTTCTGTCACTGTAATCTTTACCAGCAGTCTAGATGCCTTAACAATGCAAACCCATTCTTCATTCAATCACGTGTACAGTTTTCTACCCTCACCACAATTGTCTATTGCCACAGAGGAATTCATGGGAACTTGGGGACAAAGCACAAACCCACTCTGTTTGGTGGTGAAGCCAGACTAGAATACAGAGAGCCATAATTCAACAATCATATATACCCCGATGTACTATAATGCTACAGCAATGGCACGTTTCGAAGGATAGTCAACGCTGAGAGGCCCATCTCAGCTGTGCTCATTGCGCTGGAGTGTTCGAAGAAACACATTACATTATGTCTTCTTCTTTTTTTTTTTGTAGCAATGATGTAGCTCTTTTTTGGATTAATGAAATAATTTCAACCGCATGATGGTAGTTTTTCTTACACATTTCAATCTGTAACTATAGGTTCACTACACTGGTATAACAATTACAGCAAGCCCACAGAGTTGTTTTACTTGTAGTACAGAGGGGCGCACAGTGAAGACGTGCACTGTCACAGCACAATTATAATCTACACATGCTCACACATGGAGTCGTGGTACTGACTCCAGATATCCGACAGCCGATCCCCCAGTCCTGCACTCCCTGTGTTGGACAATACAGCTTCATTACAAGCTAAACAGAATAAGAACAAGCGAGGAAGCATGAAAGGGAGCTCCTCAGCCATCTCTCTAGTCTTTTCTTTGTGTCTGCCGTGTGTCTTCAAGCTGTTGCTGGACAGAGAATAGGGCTTTTCTCTCTGCTTTTCTTTTCTAGAGCCTGGTTTTGTTAAGTGGGTAGAAAGGGCCATTTTAACGGAGGCGCCTGCTGACAGACGAGTGTTTTTCAGGCACTTGTGTGCCTGCGCTGGTCTGGGCCAGGGCGGGAGGGGCCACACCATATCTGTTTCAAATGAACTGCAGAGGTCTGTTGTCATACAATGGCTTCTTTGTAAGCAGAGTTCCATCCTGATTATGAATATTGGTAATGGGTGACAAAGTTTTGTATTTAGGAAACAAACAACAAAAAAAAAAGATGCAAACCAAATAGCTGGTGTCTATTTTTTCCTCTGTTTTGTCTTTGACTGCAAATACACTGAACAGCTCTATGATATAGGGGACATAAGAAGGGAAGAAAAAAATTCTACTGTATAGATTGTTATTGTTTTTGATGAAAATTGAGCTGTAAGATAACTTTTGGACTCTCACAATGTTGAATTAAAGTTACCTCTTGTCTGTGTCATGGCCAGTTGTCATTTTGTCATTTTAAATGTGTTGAACTGAATTTACGCTACATTCCTGTGATACTATCGGCAAACACAAAAATGTGGTAATATCGGCTCAAGGAGGACGAATGAGGAGAGGCGTTGTTCTTTCTTTTGAAAATATCATCAACACATGGTTGACAGGCAGTTGACTGAGAATAGGAGAGAACCGGCTAAGGCTAATTCCACAGGTCAGAGCCACAGGCCTGCATCCCCTCCCCCACTCAGGCCCTCTCTCTAATGAATCTAATTCATTAATGCATTACTGATGGCATGGTGAACATGGTTAGCCTGACAAGTTTCCTCCTAAACATATTAGTTAATGATGATTCCAAGGTTATTAATTGCGAACGCACCAGCCCACCATAATTGAGTCATCATTTGCATACCCGGTCATCAGCAGAAAATTAATTTCTTTTTTATTTTTTGCATATCTAATTTAGGAGTCTGCGATTGGATTAGCTTGTGAAAAGAGCGGATCCCAGGATTCTGCTGACCTCAAAGTGTTCCAGGGTCTCCACGGTAACTGGAGGCTTCCGTAATGCCAGGGGGGAGAGCGAGATGACCTGGAAGTACCGATGAAATAAGGAATCGTAAACACTGTGCGCGCGTGTGTGTGTGTGTCTGTGTGTGTCTGTGTGTTTGTGTATGTGTGTGTGTGTGCGAGCGTGAGTGTTTGCCTCCTTAATTGCCCGTAGGTTCATAACTGTACGGGGCTTTTTTTCCCATATATCTAATAACAGAGTTGATAGTTTGCTGACACACAGTAAAGTGGGTTGTAGTGTGCGCGATTTAGCAGTAAGAGGTGGGATATTGAATTATGGAGGTTACACACTCAATGCTAGGGAAAAGGAGTCCTGGAGCCTAATGTTTTTGATTAGCGAGCCGAGCACCGCTGCCGTGTTGCACTGCGCGGCTCAAGGGATTCGGCTTCCCTCAAATGCAGCTTGCAGTGAAACACACACACGCACACACACACATATATACACCACACTCACAGACACACATTCACACACGCACTCATAAATCATAAATACACGTAGACAAAGGTGAACCCATTTTGCTCTTTATTTCCAGCAGCTTTTCAGGCCCAGATAGACTGGTCAGTGTGGGAGGAGGACAATGGGAGTGGGAGGCCGAGGGCAGTGTGGAGCCGGCAGCCCTCAGCTCTCTGGAGACTTAACATTAGAGACACTATTCCTGGAGAACTATTCCTCTGGATACAGACGGCAGATCCCTCAGACATCAAGAGAGGTGCTGTTCAGGAGCTTCTGTGCTACTAGTATCCTAATGAAATATATTAATGCACATATTCCTCACCATCTCCCTCTCTCTTCCCTCTCCTCCTCCTCCTCCTCCCTCTCATTCTCCTCCCTGCATGGACAGATGAAGGAAAGAAGAGCGGAGAGGCGTATTTGAAAGAAAAACAGGAGTCCCCATGGGGATCCCGGATAAAGAAAGGAAAGGAAAGGAATGGAAAGGAGAGAGGATGGGAGTGGGGGGATATACAGGATGGAGGCAGACCTAGACAGTGAGCAAAAGACAAGGAGAGGAGGAATGAATATTAATGTACTATATTGGAAAATAGTCACAATGGACATCATAGAGAGAAGAGAGATGTAGCGAGGGAATGGGAAGCAAGTTCCATTCCTGCCCTTACTTAATGTGTGTGTGTGTGTGTTTGCGCGCGCTTGTGCATGTGCATTTGTATGAGTATATTTGCAGGTGCGTATGAGCACCTCCGCCTTTCTGTGCCTGTGTATGCATGAGCATGCCTGACAGTAAAACAGAGCATGTTTGAGTGCAGGCGTACCTCGGATGTGTGTGCACGCACATTCCAGTTTGCGCTCTTGCTGATGAGGGTGTGTGGTCTTTTCCCACAGTAATTATGCCAGTGACTGTGGGTGTCTGTCTATGATCTGTGTGGTACCTGTCAGAGGGAGCCCGGCAGAGCCCATGCTTTATATTCCCTATAATTGCTGCTGCTAATTTACTGTGCGCTGGCCTAATGAGCGGGGAGGTGAGGGGCTGGGGTATGTAATGGATGTTAGAGAGATAGAGGTAGAGAGATGGATTTCACCATTGCCGGCAGAGAGAGGGAAAAGGGGGAGGAGGCCGGTGAACTCTGTGTGTCGAGTGAGCATGTAGAACACTTATCTTTATTGTTCTACTAAAATGAAAAAACACAAGATAAGCTATTTGCCCCCCCCCTCCTCTTTCTCCCTCTCTCTTCTCTCTCTCTCTGTCTCTCTCTTTCTCCCCCTCTCATCCTCCTCTTAGCTGACGGTACAGCGGCGACTGCAGCGAGCGCATTAGACAAGCTTTTTGTTATGTTGATTAATGATAAAAGCAAATCCATAAATAATATAGATTATTTATTCCATTTATTCAGATGCTAATTGGCGCTGGAAGCAGATACCTCAGAGAGATGGCCTTTTTTTCCATCTGTGCGCCCCGTTCCAGCGCAGCCAAATAGACCAACTGACATTCAGACTGAGGGAAAGACAGTCAGATATTAATGTCATTCACAGTTTGAAGCACCAATGGTATCTTGTGATGGGGACACGTCCACCCTTCATTTCTCCCTAATGAGGTCATGATAGAGGCCAGTGGTTTTGGCAGACACACACCCTCTCTCTTTACACACACACGCCCTCTCTCTACACACTCGCTCCCTCTCTCTCTAACCATGCACACACTCCTGATGAGCATTGGATTGACAGGGTCAGCTTTGATTGATGCACCGTGGTTCTTCCACATGTTCTACAGCTCAGTCATTTAATTGTGTTTCCTAAGCATCATTAAGTACCATTATATTCTATCATATTCTAATGAGAGAGGTGGCTAGTCGCAGGACAAGCTAATTGGTGATTAATGTTGTGTATCAGTGAGAGACAACGCAAGATTGGCCATTTAATGACACAACACTGTATTTAAGTGCTGAATATGTAAAAACACAAACAGAGGGGGGAAATTAGAGCGACCGGGATTGAATTCAAAAACAGATCTTGGCTCTTAAAAGGTCTAATCTCTGCTCCCCCTCTTCTCCGAGTCATCCTGTTTGTCCCTCTTGTTCTCCTCTCTCGCCTCTTAGCCGCATTACACACACTTACTTAGATAATGTTAGAAACCATCCCCGCAGACATAACTCACCTGCTCCTCCAGATTAACCGCTAAACTCAGTATTGATGCACTGCTTTACAGGTACGTCCGCGCACACACACACGCACACAAAAAGACACGCTCACACACACACAAACATCCTCATCTCAGTATTGACGCGCCGCGCGGCTGTAGGTGTTTCCATTTAAGGCCAGTCGATTGCCTTAAGTATGTAATGTTAGGAGGGGGGTCCGTAAACATGTCAAATTAGCAGTAATGAATGGCCAGGCACCGGCAGGGGGAACTGTCAGGGTGCACGCCCAGGACAATACATTACCCTGAGTTATCCTAGCCTGCCCTCCTCTGACACACACACACACACATACACACACTGACCGAGCAGACACAGGGTGTAAACTAGGGGGACCCATTCAGTGGTCACACACACCGCTTCTGGGCCTGGCGGCCTGGGGCTGATTGGTGTCTGAGAGACAAGAAAGAACAGGCACAGAGACGTGAAACAAGAAGCCTGAGAACAACGTTGAAATATGGAAAGTTCAGCACCAAAAAAATATTGTAAATACAAGGTTGAAAGAATGAGGGAAGGGAGCAGGATGACAGAAAAGGAATTGGACATAGCGGAGAAAACTGTATGAAAATAGATAGATAGAGAGATAGAGCACTGAGCTAGAGGGAGAGAAAACAAACCGTGGTATTTATTTTTTCTTCTCAGTGTTGAAACAGGAAAAGGACCTCTGGTTTAATAAACCATGAATCCTTTCACAGAGGGTTTGTATGTTATTCTTCTGAGAAACAGATATGGAGAGAGGGAAGGAGAGGCAGAGAGAGAGAGAAGCAGAGAGCAGTGAGTAGGGAGAAAAAAGAAAAAAAAAAAAAGAGATGCTCTGCAACCATATGAATTCCGTTCCCTCTCTCTTTCTCACTCACTCACTCGCCCTCGGTCCCTCTCTCCAGCACACACACACACACACACACACACACTAGAGTAATGCCCTCCCTCAGCCCACTTCCAGGCCGTATGTTAGTTTTGGGTAAGAAGTGAGGGGGGGTACACATCCTCCTCTTCCAGCAAGTCCAGCCTGCGAGAGAAAGAGCATAAATGAGAAGGAAGAGTAAAAGATATAGAGTTCCCATCTGGAAATGATTAAATCCTTCTCTGTCTTCCTCTCAGCATTATACAACTTTGACAGCTTGTGAAAATTACTTTCTGGGATATTCCTTCCACTCCAGCACATGGATAGGCCTAACTCTCCACTCGCCACAGTAATGCATGGACATCAGTATCATTTTAGATAAACATAAACAGAAAAACTGGCTCCCTGATTTCCTAAGCTTGCTTTTAATATGCGCAGTGGATACAATGATAAACAAATGTGTATGCAAACTTGAACCTACTGTATGTTGTCCCCTTGCTCGCTCTCTCTCTCTCTCTCTCTCTCTCTCTCTCTCTCTCTCTCTTTCTCTCCTTCCTGTAACAAAGGTTACATTGATCATGTTTCTAAAAGAGACTCTGTATTTCCACATGGCCCTGCCTCTGATATGTTTTTCTTGGCAAGTCAGAGTTCTACTTTTGTCATTCACTCAGCATATTTTAACAAATTAGAAACATTAGAAACCAGGATCGCTGCAGTGTTTTGGTTTGGTTTCGAAACGCTATGGTCCCCACAATTATATTTCAAAACACGACCGAATTGTTTGACAGCTGAGCGGAGTAAAACCCTAAAACAACTTTTTCATTAGAAACACATGCTCTTGCAATTAGAGCCTAACATTATGTTAATGTGTGTTTGCACTGGTTCATTTGTTGTCGTGTGAACGGTGACTCTATGTGAGTGTGAGTGTGTGTGTGCTGCACTAATGTGCATGTATGTGTTTGTGCGCGTTTGTGAGCATGTGCACGCTTGTGTGTGTGTGTGTGTGTGTGTGTGTGTGTGTGTGTGTGTGTGTGTAAGGGACAAAGGGACACAGTGCTCCACATAACAGCATTACAGATGGCTGTTGTGAGTGGTTGTGACAGTGAAAGCGAGTGAGTTCCCACTCCATACAGATGTACTCTGAGTGACCTTACAAACACAGTGGAACTTAAACAGGCCCCCTACCTCTCGCTCTAACTCTGGCACACACTGTCAATTCTCACTCAGCCCTTGTGGGGCACTAAAAGTTGTTTCCTGAGCCAGGAATACATCAAGGGCCAAGAATATATAACCGGGGAGCAGGAGCGATGCATAGCTAGGGTCCAGGAAAGCATAACTTGGACTAGGTAAATATTGGACTGAAGGATTAGTAGCTTTTGCCACCTATAAAAGCAGGACAGGTATGCCAGCCTGAGTTAACGACCACACGCTCTGACTTTACCCTGGATTGTTTTACCAAGGAGCTGCTGTGGACAAAGAGGACATTTCAACAAGTTTGCTTTATAGCGGAAAAGGGGGAAAAACCAGAAATGAGTTTACTTAGTGCAACAATCTCTCCCTTCCTTTCACTGACTTATTGTTCCTGTTTGTTTTTTTTAAAAACAAATATATTTTTGAAGGATCTGTTGCTGGAGCATTCCAATGCCGCCTGTGATGTTGAAGCTGATTTTGATTTTTGTCTTTGCTTGCTCATTCTTTTATTCTTCCTCTGAGCCAGCTCTTTTTTGGTGGTGGATTGTGAAACAACAAGAATGTTTTTTATTCTCGTGCGGTCTCGCCCACAACATTTGTTTCCACTTTGACAGATTTTGGAACAGAAATTCTTGGGAGAGAAAATGATGGTTGCATGATGGTTCAAAAATAAGCTCTTTAAAAAATCCTCAACCTATCCCTCAACCCCCTACCTCACCCCCATCCCTCCCCCTCACAGTCTCCATTGCTCTAAGGCTCTCTCCTCTCCTCCCTCCTTCAGTTGGTGTAAGTCCAAACAAAGTCACCTCATCGTGTATTGTGGGAGAGATTGTAAAGTTTTCATTGAGCCCATGTGGAAGTGATTTGGCTGTAATCTCCAGTAATTGTGACTGTAACACAGAAACAGGCTGGAACAGATTGGCCTCATATTTTTCTTCAGGGTCACTATGGACTTATCTCAATATTTAGCGTCTTGCCTGATTGAGTTATCATATCACATTTGCTGTTAAGAGCTGAGTGATGTCAACAAATGTAACCAGAGACCACGAAATGTTAGTTCAAATCACAAAGAGGAAAGTTCCTGTTTGAGGAAAGCACACACATCAATGTCAGCGCGACCCAGTGAGACCTGACTTTTTAAAATGCATGACATTTAAGATCGCTCTAGAGATGTGAAACAAAAACGCTGTTAAAAAGGCACCATTACAGTATGACCTATCCTAGATCTGGACCCAGTTTCTCCTGACCCATGTCACACACACACACACACACACACACACTCGCACGAACACAGAGAAGTCCATTAGAATTGTAGCATTCTGCTCTGTTGCTGCTGAGGTGCAAATGGTTTGTCTCCACGCATCGCTGACCCAACGCTGCTCCCTCACCTCCTCTCTCCTCTGTCTGCTCCTTCTCGGCTCTGTCCATCAACGCTCCACCTCAGTCACCCCTCTCTCCCTTGCACTTTTGGCTCTGCCCTCTATTCCTATCCTGCATATTTTGTCTCTTTGTCCTCTGTTCATGAAACTTTCCATTCTTCTTACTCATGCTTTCTTTTCTCCCCTAATCTCTTGCTCTGTCAACCCCGTAGCCCTCGCTCACGCCACATCTAGATGTGCGAGTAATTATGCCGCCTTGCACTCAACCATCCTTGACCATGTTTGATAATGCTTCATTTGATTCTTTCTACTACTGTTCAGGAGATGACAGAGACTGAGCGCTGGAAGCAATGCAGTTATCATAAAGAGCGTGTTAACTGCGTAGCCACAAGGCCTACAAGTGATTAAAACCCTTCGACTCAGGGTTACTTCATCGCAATCATTAGTCTTTTCTTGTCCTACCGTCTGGCTGTAAAACCCACAGAGCCTCACCCTCCCCATCCGTTAATAATATTCACTCTGCCTCCGATACATTAGCCAGTGAATGATAGGGCAAAGCCCTGGCCTAATTGCTTTCTTCTTGTAGTGTCTCAATTCATTTCTGCTGAGGAGACACTGAGATGTGTGCACAGCGCACACATACATGAACCAACACTCACACACACATATACAGAACCTGACACACACACAATCACACACTTACACTTACACACAACCCCACTTTCCCACTGCTGTTTTATGATGGATGGAGCTGAGGATGCATGGGGAGGTGGAGAGAGAGAGACAAGAAGACTCTGTATGTGTGTGTGTGCAAGCAAGGGTGTGTGTGTAGGTTTAAAAAAGAGAGAGAGACAGAGAGAGAGAGAGAGAGAGAGAGAGAGCTGAGCTGAGGAGCTCTGATTAACGACACAGAGAAGGGGTCCCAGAGGGGCTGGGGGAAGAGCAGAACTATCTAGGGCCAGCTGAGAGAGAGAGAGAGAGAGAGAGAGAGAGAGAGAGAGAGAGAGCAAAGAGAGAGAGAGCGAAGAGGGAGGGAGAGAGAAGGAGGAGAGGGCACGAAAAAACAGAGGGAGAGAAAATGGGGGCGGGGAGAAAAGATGTTTTCTTTTTATACCCATCATTAAAAGAGATTCACCGACAGATGAAACTCTGCATATCATCATCATCGGCAAATAGAGGGATGAGCTTTATCCCTCTTAGCCCCCCGCTACACGAGGCATTCCTTCCCCCTTATGCCGACTAGATACGACACACACCCTTCAGATTAAATCTTCTCCCTTTCCCTACCTCGGGCCTGGAGCCTGGTGCCTGAGGCTTCTGTCCACAGCGCTGTCAGAAGGAGAAACAGGGTGTGTGTTGCCAGAGCACAGGCCATCACCTCTCCCTGATTGCACATGAGAGTAGAGGTAATGGGAGTGTAATAGCACCTTAAGTACCCTGCTCTCACTGACACTGGCTGTATAGCATTACCCCTTGGTCTGGCTGTGTGGCAAAGAGGGTGTGTGTGTGTGTGTGTGTGTGTGTGTGTGTGCATGGGAGTTTGTGTGTCTTTGCATCGGCGTATGTGCCTGTGCGTGTGTGCATGTTCGCCTAGTGCTGAGTGTATATGTGTCCGTCCATCCATCCGTCTGCTGTGGATGTGTGTGTGTCTGTGAGTGTGTGTGCGCGTGTGTGTGCGCATGTGTGTGTGTGCGTGTGTGTGTGTGTGCCTGCTAAAAGAGGTCTGACTGAGGTCTGAGTGTCTTGTGTTTTCCCTGAGGGTCGTCTGAGCCGCAGCGATCAAAGAGAGAGATGGAGGTTAACTGACCAGACCTGAGAACCTCCACAGAAGGACCTGAGGGACTCCTCTCTGTTAGCCCAGGTACCAATCATCTGACACACACACACACACACACCTAGACACACACACGGACCAGAAATGTGAGCGCGCACACATACGCACAAACACACACAATCAGTGGAGCGGTGAGTGCAGAAGGGGGCAGTTTGAGTGATCCAGAGGGATTTAAAGATCTGTAAGGCCCAAACTAACTTTGTCACTTCACTCACACAGCCCTAGCCTTTCACACAGTATCCATTACCTCGGATACGTTCGCTACAAAACATCAAATAGCTTTATCCCAACTCCTACCTGAGTGCCTCTCAGAGAGATGCCTTCCACTGATATGGAAGTCCTGTAAAGTGAGTATAAGTTATATAGAGGGGGTCCCCGGAGAGAAACTCAATGACTAGTCTTGTACTAGAAAGTTAGACTGTATTCCTGAGTAGCTCAAAGTAACTACTCCCACTGAATGACTGAGAGTAGCGCGCTTCGGCTGGAAGTTACGCTGGAAGTTGTGTTTTCTCACAAAGAGAGAGAGAGAGAGAGAGAGAGAGAGAGAGAGAGAGAAAAAGAATCGCTACGTCTGAGCGCTCGCGTTTGTACCAGTGCGTGCATGCGTGCAAGTGTGCAAATGTGAAAGTGCATGTGTGCAAGAGCGGGTGTGCATACGAGCGTGGGTGTGAGCGTGTTCGAGGGTGTGTGTGTGTGTGTGTGTGTGTGTGTGCGTGTGTGTGTTTGAAAATGAATGAGAGATAACCATCACAGGCAGCTGCCGTGGTGAGGAGAGACGACTAGCACCAGCAGAACCTGAGGGGAAGTTTTCCTGAAAACAACATTGATGACTTGTTGATTCCATGGGCGTTTACATCTATTACACATTATTTTCAGAGATCAAAACATATGTACGGGTGCTGTAATTCCAAAACACCCCGCTATCATGGCTGCAGCGTAGGCTGTGTAGCGGTCTCTCTCTCGTGTGTCTCCTGCAGCACAGGAATGGTGAACTGCCCTTTCCCTGGAATAAACAAAGTATATCCTCTTTTCTCAAGTTAAATCTGACCCTAATGATGACATTGAGGGCCAGGCTGCTTGGCTAGGTGGTGGTGTGTGTGTGTGTGTGTGTGTGTGTGGGTGGGGGCATGGGATCCTGCTGCTGCGTAACGTCTCTGTCAGGACGGCTTTGCTCCATCACCACCCCGCTTACACACACACACACACACAGGCACACACACATATACACACACTCCATCAGCACCCGCTCAAGGCTCATCAGTCGCAGTGGAGCACATGTGGCTGGAGTATTCCAAACAAAGCTTTATAAAGAGCTCAACTAAGACGGCCCGATGTGACAGTCAGGGTACTAATGACGCCTGGTGACCGCTAAATACGCCACTGACAGACCAACGGCCTGCATGCCATGCACACACACACACACACACACATCAGACACAAGCTTTCATTTTGGCATGCACAGACAAACTCTCGCAATCACCATGGCAGGGAGGAACACATGCTCACAGTGGCAAACACACAGACACACACAAACAGATAGACACACCTTGTGCCCAAGGGCATCTGTCCACAGCCTAAGAGCTCACAACTGTTGAGGAAAACAGCTCAATTAGCTCAGTGGAGAAGCTAACGAAACACATCTATACACACACACACACACATACTCCCATACACTCACACAGAAACGCATTGATCCTCTCCCAGCCTGTGGCTCTAATTGGTGCGTTGATGATACTGTGAGAGTGTGGGATCCTTCAGGCAACCATAGAATGACTTCGAGCTCTTTATTTCTCATTTAGAGTTGAGATAAACTCACAAACCCTCTCGCTGGCACAGAGCAAACTATATTCTATATGATATTCCTTTTGAGAATTTTCTTGCGTCTGGGTTCGAGATCATTCCAAAAATCGTAAAAAAGCACACGGTCGAGCCTTAAATCAGCCACATTCCCGTGCTTTAAATAGCTAATAGCTTGATGAGTTTGTGACTCCCAGTAGATTGAACAGTTGTAAAAACCATCAATCCATTATGTGCGTGTTTGCTAACACTGTGCGCGCAAATGCTCAATGAGCACCTTCAGTTCAAATGCTCACACGCTCACACACACACACACACACATACAGTACACACACTGTTACAGCAAGTTATTGAGAGCAAATGGGGTAGAGTTATTTCCATAAAGGGTCTCAGTGGGTCTCAAGGATCTCTGCTCTCGCCGACTGGGAGCGATTTAGTGAAGCACACACTGGTATATTAGTAACTGAAGACGTCTGGGGACAAAGCCACTCTCTCTAAAACCCTATCCCTCCACGGTGACCTCTAGAGCATTCACCACTGGGACCGGGAAGCACTCTCCATCTTATGCCTCCTCTCTTTCGCTGACTATCTCAGTTTGTTCTCCTTTTTCTCTTTGACTTTTGGTTCTCTCGTTTTTTTTTTCTCCACGATCTTCTCTATTTCTTGGTTTCTTTCTCTTTTTCATCTATATATATATATCTTTTTTTTCTTTACATTTGTCTTGCTCCTTCCCTCTTTCCATTCCACCCATATTCTACCCTATTTTTCCACATTTCTCTCACTCCAGTTCTCTCTCTTACATCCATCCTCTGTCTCTCTCTTTTTCTCTGTCTCTCTCTCTCTCTCTCTCTCTCTCTCTCTCTCTCTCTCTCTCGCTCTCTCTCTCTCTCTCTCTCTCTCTCCATCCCCCTCCCTCCTTGGCCCCAGGGACGGACTGCTGATAGACTGTGTACACCAGCTGCCCAGGGGCTATTTTTAAGGAGCATTTGTCCTTCTCTTTCCCTCTGGAGACTGACTCAACCCAACAACATCTCGTCCGCGCACACTCGCATGCGCATACACCTACACACAAACACACACGGGCATTAACACATGCACTCATTAGCCCATGAGCGTGCATGCCCCACGCTTTCTCTCTCTCACACACACACACATCCACACACATCCTCCGTCCAAGGGCATTCTGTAAATGTAGGGGCAGCTTGTAGTGCCGTAGCCCGCTGCTTAACTGCACAGGAGTCCCAGTCGCTCCCCAGCCTGCCTCAGAGGGCTCATAAAGCTACCCTCCTCCCAGGGCCTGGCTAATAGTCTCCCTTGTTCTACTCCAGCCTTACAATAGTTTGTAAAACAATACTGTAAAACACTGTTGCCGAGTATTGCGTCAGGCTGCTTTCATCACTAAACCCACAGCAGCCAATAGGGGCCCCTGAATAATGCATACAGGAAGTAGGAAGATTCGGGTTCCGTGGCACCCTGCATCCTGCAGCTCAACACCACAGTAGTCAGTCTTATTCGAGTCTGCCTTCATGTCACGTTGTCCCACTTATTGTATGGATACAGAAATAGAGGGCAAAAGAAAAAAAAAAACAGATGGATGGACAGGAATAGACAGGGAAATGTAGAAAGAGATGGAGAGCTTGTCAGATAGACAGGGATGAATAATGTAGTCAGCCTGCTCACTGTCAATTCTGAGAAATTAAGAAAAGCGAAACGATTTCGATATTCAGGATTAATCTTGGCAATAATGGTAAATGAATGTGTTAATAAGCCACAACATTATGTTCAAAGTGTTAAATCTAGGTTGTGAACCTTGCTTTTGTGGTGCGTTCAACCACTGCTGCTCAAAGCAAATGTAAAATGTAAAACGAATCCACAAACAACTGCTCCAGCAACCTCGTTAAGACATTATTTACTTTCATCGTTAGCCAAGGAAGAGGACACTAAAAATCTGTCAGCAGCCTGAAACGCCTGCTCGAGTGCCTGAGCACTGTTTAATTGTGCCATTTATCAGCCAAAAAAGCCTACACACTCATAAATAAACACAATGCCCCTGCAAAGGAATTATAAAAATGCCACGGCTAACCCACAAGTGAGGCCAATGTTGATGCATATTAAGCGATTTAGTCGCTGAAGGAGTGGAGCAAAAATATGATGGTTAATTTAAGAGTCATTAAAATTGTATGAAGGTGTATTGCGCTTGCTTAGAGTGGGATTTTCTCTGATCAGTAACGAAGAGGGAGAAAGAGCAATACAAGCTGCCACACATTGTGGTCCATAAACTCACTGATTGATCATGGTAGAGCCAAGCAAACCTGAGAGGGAGGCCCGATCAATGTTCCTGAGACTGGAGATAGTGTGCGTGTGTGTGTAGGTGTGTGTGTGTGTGTGTGTGTGTGTGTGCGTGTGCATGTGCGTGCCCGTGTGCATGTATGTGTGTGTAAGTTTGCATCCTTGTGCGTTTGCGTCTGTGTTTCATGCATATTGAAGTGTGTGCTTGTATGCGCGTGCTTGTGTGTGTGTGTGTGTGTCTGTGTGTGATCATGTGCTTCCCTCATTTGAGGAAAGACAATGTTCTACATTCCACAGGGGAACAGAGTCATTACCGAAGCAGGAACTCAAGCCTGGAGGCCACGGCTCTGCATGTAGTGTGAATAGATCGAGCTAGTTTCTCACAGAGACGTGCTGTAGAACACACACTCCGCCATTACCACTGCCCCGCAGTTCAAACCTCACTCCCACCTTATTTCAGCGAGGGAAAATAGGGAAAGTTGACAAAAACAAACAACACCTATCACCTACCATGGCAACTTTCAGGCTAAGTGATCATTGCTTTATGCACAAACACAGCAGTTGCTAAGCCTATAATTTTTATGTCCAATATGAAGTGAGGGTGAGCGATGTGTTTTGCTCCGAGGCACAAGGTAAGTGGATATTTGTGAAGTGATATCTCGATCCAGACGGGGTGAATTCTCTCTGAGTCCGAGGCTGGGCTTCTTGACCGGCCGCTGAGGGACGTGTGTGTCGGCTCTGAAGCCCTCTGCTGCCCTCTGTTGGTGACTCACTCCCAGCCACCGTGTCCACAGCACAGGTATGGACATATGGCAGCTGTCTATCACTAAATAACAGGTGTGTGACTGATTCTCCCTTCTCCCGCTCTGTTCCTCTCCTTTTGTCCCTTTCCCTCTTGGCACAAAGCAGACGAGGTACGGCTGGGTTAATTTCCCCTGTTGCTGACACGCACAGGTCGTTAGCATGGCCCACAGGAAACTATTGTTCCATCGTAATAGATGGCAATCAGAGGTGAGGTTTGATAAAGCCTGCTGTCACCTGATGCTCCTTCTGTTTGCCTCCGTCAGTCTCTGTCTCTCTTTCTGTTTGTCACACTCTCTCTGTCTCTCTCCCCCCCCCATCTCTCTTCCCCCTGCTTTTTTTATGCATGTGTTTAAATACGAGTGCAGTTGCTGTGTGATGTACTCCTGTTTACAGATATACATTTCACATTAATTTGCTTTTTTTCCCCTACTCTCTTGTACTCTTAGCCACTAAATTAAGCATGACATATCTGGGTTGCGATAGCCCCCTAACACAACAGTTAATGCTTCTATACAGTGCTGAATCTCTTTTGATAACACACATCGCGCGCACACACACACACACAAACACCCCCCACACACACGCACACACAAAGCTACTCCCTTTCATAACCTCAATTTGTGCCTCTTTTTAAAGAATTTCTCCCTCTTTCTCCCTACATCCCTGAACTTACTTACTTCCATTCAGCCAATTTTCATCCTTCTTTCTCGGTCCAGATTTCTTTCTCTGTTTTCTGGCATCCTTCTAGCACCAACAACAGATTTCCAGGACCTGGAGTCACAAACATTGTTATAGACCTATGCACACGGTGTGGCACGACAGTGTTGATTTTGATTGACACCACTGGTGATGTGTGAAAAATATGAATATTTACAGTATTAGTATTAGTCATGGTAAAAATTCCAGTCACATCACATACATACGCTTAAACCACCCTTGATCTATAAACAGACTGAGAATGAGGGGCCTTGATTGGCTGAGAGAATGATTGACAGCTGAACGAGTGGAACCTTTGAATGTGAAACTCAAAGGAAAGATGGGAAGCGTGTTTGTGCAGGTCCCAAGGGGGGAAAAGCCTGGGTTTCACACACGCATACACACACACGCACACATACACACACACACACACACACACACACACACACACACACACATTGTGATCTTGCTCTACTTTGGGCTGTGCTCCACATGAAAGCGCCGATGCTTCCTGCTGTTTGAGACGAGCTGTGTGTTGCGCTGCAAAAGAACATACAGGTCTGTATATATATGTAGACGGACAGGTCTGTGTGGAGACCAGAGCAGGTGAGATTGTATCCATCTAGCTCAGCCTTTGTGAAATCTCTCTCTCTTTTTCTGACTCGCTTTCTCTCTCTCTATCTCTGTGTATCTATCTCTATCTCTCTCTCTTATGCTGTCTCCCTCTTTTCTCTCCTTTTCTGTTTCTCTCTCTGACGTCCTCTTCTTCTTCTTCTTCTTCTTCTGCTTCTTCTTCTCCTTCTTCTTCTACATCCCCAGTGGGAAAAAACGGATGAGTTTCATTCACATCCTCAGATTCACTCAGGTAAAACGCTCCAGCAAAATAACTCTGCCTCTGCCTGTCCCTTTTTTTCATTCAGTTTTCGGTGTGTTGGTGTTAATTTTAATCTTAATCTTTATTCTTTAGTCAAAAAGGCAATTATCTTGATGTGTTATCTAAAACACAGTAATAATGCCAATCCTAAAAGCTAAATTACAACCATATTTCTTTCCGTCAGTCTGCTACTGACTCATCATTCCCTCAAAAATAATGTTTAAGATAGAAAGCGAACCTATCGTCATGTTCTACAAATGGCACTCTGAGGTACAGAAATGTGGAGGCACCGTGCCCTTGACTATCCCCGTGCTGAAAGTAAGTCTTAGCCAATTAACAACGTCTTCCGCTAGGTCTACATGCACACACGCAAACACACATGTGCATGCACTCACACACACACACAAACCTCACAGCTCATGGGACTAAACCTCATTAACTGCTCTGAGACAGACACTCTCTCTTTAATCAATCCTTTTCTAAGACTGCACGCACATGGAGGAGTGGTGACAATACAATGCTAACACATACACACACACATACAGAGAGAGAGAGAGAGAGAGAGAGAGAGAGAGAGGCTCAGATGCATTCACACACCGGTCTCCCAGAGAGAAAAACATGGTCATTTGCCAGGGTGATTCAACTCTAAAACACCCTAATTACATCGACAAAGCCACTTTGTTTTGGTGCTGGATAAAATGTGAATGATTTAGCATATTATTATTATGCCTCTGAAATATTAACCAACCCCGAGGGACTTTATCTGCTCTTTTAAATATATGCAAATTATTTTATTTTGGTTTGGTTTGTTTCCAGTGACTTTTGTGAATTGTGTTTGGATAATTAAATGAGTGCGTGCAGATGTAGAATCGCAGGCAGTGCCTACACGATGATGATCCGCCAGATTAGCATACAAATTAGGAATGTTGCACCTCGACTGCTAATCGACTAACTTTTGTTTTCGCTTCAACCTTGACCTATTTGAAACATCCACCCAGTGTCTGGCCTTGGAGTGGAAATGTAAACACTGTTCCCTGGCTTTTAATTGATAAGACTCATTTGATATTGTCCTTCATTCCAAACACTCCTCGTTTCTCTCGTGTCAGGCTCTTTCAATTATGATGGTCCTCCTATCTCACTTCACGCTTTTATGTACAGCAAGTCTCTCAGCACCGTTGAATTTGCTGCTGCACTTGAGCTCTGCTGCAGCCGGCACCGTGGCTCTGCACTGACTTAGCACTCTTAGCTTTGCCAGACTGGTGGATGGTGAAACAGCACACTTCTGAGTGAACCAGGTACAATTTTCTCAGATCCGAGGTTGAGGGGTTCTTTCGGATGAGGTAGTGGACCTGGAACACTTGATTTGCAGAGAGCCAACATTTCAGCTCTGTCTTACTTCACTGATTGCCTTGTGAATCCCTGATGGGTTCCGCTTCGTACATAATCATTTCCCTAACATGGGATAATTTGATTCTATTACTCTAACAACAGCGCAAACAAATTGCCTGCCTAATTTATTGTGCCAATAATAGCAAAAGCAGATGTGGTAATGGTACTGCGGCTTTCCAACCTCACATTTATACGTATGGATTGAAACCAAACTGGATATAATCGTTAAAATACATTTATGCATACCCAACCTCACGTAGCCAATGTTTACTCGAAACCTTTTCTGTGTCCAAACATGGATAATTATGGTTTGGCACGCTGGTGTGCTTCAGCCTTCGTCAGCGAACCCTAATTTTTGCACCCACACAGCTCCAGGTCTTTTTCCAAAACCTCTGGGTCTTTTTTCACAACTTCCCCTCAGTTTTTCCACAGCTCTCTCTCTGGTTATCTGGGTGATTTCCTGTGAGGAGGGTCAAAGACACAAACAACATCCGTGTATCTCGTCAACCATATTATCTTTACTAATACTGCATCCTACTCCCCAACAGTATCTCACTACCCCTCTCCTGTCCTATCCCCTACACTCTCTACCCCTCCATTCACTGGTGTTCCATATGCCCTCTAAAGCCCTCCACTCTGTCCCATTTCTCCCATTGCCTCGGGTCCTTTTTGACACCTCTGGCATGTTAATGGGCCAATCAGAGACACTGTCCTTGAGAATCTCACTTTGGCTCATTTTCATATTTCCCCCCTCTCAGATTTATAACCTCTGCTGCTTACAGCTCCAGATGTTTTGTTCTGGTTTTTTACTCTCTGTAATTGCTAATTCAATCTGGTTGTAAAGGAGCAGATGCTCTCAGGACTTGAGCGTACCTGTGTGTGCTTGCGTGTGTCTATGTGTGTATGTGTGTTTTCTCCCTCATGCTCAAAGCAACAGGATTTACTGTAACACCTTGAGTCATAAACATAAGCCTTCACAATTAAACCAAACTCATTTCCTTGTGTAGTGGGATAAGGCAACGGCAGTTTTTACTTGCATGGTATTGCACATTGACATCACCTTCCATTATACATTGAATAACTGTCACCCTTAAATCACTGCAGCTGAGGGTTGCTGGTTTAGCGGTACTGACAGTTGGCTTTGGAGCGCCAAACTGTGGTGGGAGCCTCTCTCATCCCCCCTCTCCTTTTTTTTTTTATCATGCTCCATCCCTTTTCTCACCAGGGAAAGTGGCAATCCAGTCCAGCTTAGAGAGAAAAATAAACAGACTGGTTATCCACAGGAATGTGAATGCTACTTTAGTCCCATTAGGAACATCTGTGTGTGTGGTGGGAGATCACAGCGGGTTGCCTGCGCGACTTTGAACATGTGACAAGTGGCCTCATTGTTTTAACATATTCAATACCTACATGCTATGCCAGATATACTCTCTACACATGCACACATGGCTGTGCAGTGTGCACACGCTCATACACCCACACATTTGAACAAGGGCATACACACACATCAGTGCTTACCCAAACATGCACACACATGCCCACGTACACACACACACACACACACACGCTCACAGTGGACCTGTCATGTGTCACGCAGACAGGGGTCAGATACTGTGTGATGTGTGTGGGGGTTATATCGCTTGGGAAAAGGACTAAAGATCTTACCGGGGCTGCAAGAGGGCCAACAATAACAGCCTGAAATATAACAGCAGTGAAAGAACGCTCGCACTGACAAGAGGAGAGCTGGGCCCCAATGAGTGACTCCACAGATCAGAACCTCTTCTGTGGGCACAAAGATGGGCGGGTCCTTTAATTCATAGCTAATGTGCAAAACAAAGAACATTGTTTTCTAATGACATTGTAAAACTGGGAGGAAAAAAAAGAACATGGAGTGTTTCAAGAGATTGGAAGCACATGTTTGTCGAGGAAGAATAATAGCAGAGTTGTAGAAGCGGAGTCTTTTTTGTTCTCCTGGAGACATTCCAAAGTTGAAGATGATGTTCCGACCACATTTGTCATGGGAACTTCAGCCGTGTAAACACACAGCCTCGACCCCCAGTGGTCACAGTGACTGACACACACACACACACACACACTCACTCACACGTGCACATACAGTATGCACAAACACTCATCCCTTTGCAATACTCAGCAGTCTCCCGCAATTACCACTGGAGAAGTCAGAGTGCCCCCTAGTGCCGACTGTGTTGCAATTTGATCCCGCTTAGCTCTAGCTCTCTTACTTTTTCATCTCCTCCAACTCAGAGGTTGTTAGTGACAATTTGGTCTCAGCAGACTTAATCAACAGAAGAAGATCAACAGGAGATGATGATGATGATGAATGCAATGCTGTTGTAAAATATGAAATATCAAGGAAAGGCTGACAACATGCTGCATGTCCAAAGAGAACATTTGGGTCTATAAGATTTTTCTTATAGAGAATACTTTTTTTCTCTGAAAATTCAAAGAGTTCTCTGACAACTAAATTTAATTGCATAGATATTGTGTGGGCATTTATCAGACTTCAACAACCAAGCCTTTGGCCAGAAATTTGAAATTCTATTTAGAAATTCTATTTAGATCTTCTATTTAGACCACATTCTAAATATCAAATCATATGTTACACTGTACGTACATACCTGTATATTTCACACACACTCTCTCTCTCTCACACACACACACACACACAGAACAAATGTACGCACGTACACACGCACGCACACACACATGCATTCTATACATCAGTGTACAGAATTCTGAGCTTTAAGGACACATGGGTTTCAATCAAAGATTTGATTGAATACTCTGCTATCCTCAGCACTCACACACTCACAAATACACACACATTGTTGACAGAGAGTGTCTTGAGCAACATCATTTCCCACTTAGGCCCCTCCCTGAGGACTGTGCCATTCTTAATGCGTGGCAGATAGGTTGATAGCTCTGGTTTCTGTCGAGAAGTGCATGTCAATCAACAGCTCGCGTCAACGTCACCGAGGCAAAGTGTTTCTGAAAGATCTTTTTACTGAGTGCCTTTCTATCCATCCTGCTCCAGCCCACACACACACACACACACATACACACATGCACAAACACACACACACAAACACACACACAGCCATTTCCATCTCAGCAATCACTTCTCCCAGAGTTCTCCTCTTCGGACGTGTAACAGTAATTGAGGTTGCTCCCTCGGGTGCAGTGCATTCTGGGCCGTTAAGTGCTGTTTCTTGTTGTTTTTTCTCAAATGGGTTGTATTTTGGCTATTGTGTTGTTTCTTCCTGCTCTCTTATAGAAGTCCAAGCCGTGGGCCATATTTACACGTATCATTAGAGAATAGAGACCCTGTCAGATGTAGAGCATCTGAGGGCTTATCTTGCCTATTGCAATATCAATCAACATGACAAAGAGTCTTAATACTGTTTGTGTGCTCTTGGACACATGAGAATCACAAAAGTATTTCAAGGTGGATGGATCGACAAGTGCCAGTCTTCTAATTCTCTTGATGGTCTGTTTTTTGTCTCATCAACAAAAATGAATGATGGAATGCCAATAGGGCTTTCATATCTTTGCAGGCTTGCTCATATTAAGCCCACTGTGTCTAGATTTAACATGGCGTTTAGTCAGTCAAGGGTGTTCATTTGCAACACTGACCTCCTTGATCTCACCCTACTCATCACATCACCACTGGCTTGAGTACACCCTGTGACCTTTCTGTGTGTTGATGACGTTGTCCGTCCAGAAGAGGGAGTGATTGATCTGGATTGACACAAACAGCCAGTGCCCTGCCTGGCCTGTCACACAACATCACTGGGTCATTGTAGCATGCCTGAATGCCAAATGAGGAGGGACTGAGAGCACAGGGGGCGGCGACCTGCTGACTACGGTGTGTAGGCTACAATTTTGGGGAGGTTGGAACCCATTTGGAAAGAATTAGAGAGCTCACAAGTTTGGGGATAGTGAAAACCAAGCAGTTTGGAAACCAAATCAAATAATATACAAAATACCTGTTGTAAAAATGTATCAAATTTTATGAATTGTAATTACTTGCATCAACGGAACCTATAGGCCTAAAGCAAATGCATTCATTCATTCAACCTTTATTTAATTCTCAGAGAGCACATTGAGGGTTGGAGCCCTCTTTTTCAACGGTGCTAAGATTACAAATAATTAAAACAAAACTTAAAACACAAGAAAGAAAGCAGATAAGTAATAAGTAAATTAATAGGGAATTAAAAGGAATACAATTATAGCTAAAATCAAGGCCTAAAATGATCCAGATGCCATATAAAAGCAGATCATCCTTGCTGGGCTATGACTATCTTGACCCAAAGACAGATATGAATGCTGTTGTAATTATTTCCCCCCTACCAAGGCCTATGATATTGGTTTTTGATTTTCCCTCCCAGGCTCTCAGGATATTTCTCTTGTTTTTCCAAATCATTATCATTTGGATTTGTCTAATCAAGCAGTTCCCATGCTGGGGTCCATCGACCCCCAGGGGGTCCTTGAAGAGGTTCCGGGGGGGGCCTCAGCAAAATGAGGAATAGTTTAATCTCATTATTATTTCACTTATTAGATGTTAGCATAATGAGATCATGTAAAAGGATGACTGTTTTCATCATAGGTTTCTTTCTCTACACTAGCTCTCCCCACCTAGTTATAATTCTGTACGAAGTCATATCTTACAGCAATATCTGGTCTTAATTAATATCAAAGACAGTGCCTGAACGCTAATTAGAAAACTACAACTCCAATGCTGCTTTACGCATTTATCGATGACGTTTCAAGGACGTTTCCCTTAGTAACCTTTCCTGCCTGGTGGTGCGTTTGCGCCTCCTGTCTTGAAAGAGAGGTGAAGAGTTTACTTTCCAGAGTTCAAGGTTTGGTTTCGGTGTTTGTCTGGACTAAGGGTTTGTCGAGGCTGAAAGCCCCTCTTCACAGAGCCAAGATGCTGAATATGTGGAAGGTCAGGGAATTGGTTGATAAAGCGTGAGTATCTTCAAACTATATTACGTCGATTTCGTGTTGTTTGGGTCTGGAGTTTACCTGTTTGAAAGAGACACGTACCCAAAACTTTGACGTCACGTCACACTACCAACTTAGCTAGCCTGTTTGCTACTAGCTAGTTAGCTGACTTCGAAAAATACTATTTGCTCTGGCTATGATTGTTTCTTCTTTGTGAACATTATTTCGCCAGTTAGGTCTATTTATGTGGGATAACTGTAACACTGTCATGAGATCATTAAGCTTTTTGTTCATTTGTTTTCTCCGACTGTTAGCTCACTTAGCTAACAAGCTAATTAGCTAGCTTGCTGGCTAAGTACCTAGCTGACTAAACTAGCCAGCTAAGCTAGTTTGACAGCTCCGGGTCAGAATAATCAGCATGGAATGTCTTACACTTTCAGGCACACAACGCTCAAAGCTAAACGATACGTGGCTACTACAATCTGTCTTGAAATATTTAGAGACAACGTAAATACTTATAGAGACACCCTCTAGTTAGTACGATTGTTATGACACTTGTAGCTACAGGTACATGTCCATGGTGGTTTAACTTTACAACAGTAGGCTGGATTATGGTCTGCTGCTCTCACTAGCAAATTTTTATGATGCATTTCTTCCTCCTTAGTTTGTTTGTCAACTGTAGTCAGCCAACACAGGCTAAAGCTCATAGTGTACAAATGTGTTAATATGTCAATACTTGTTAACAATTAACATACAAAGCAAGGCCTATTTTTCTAGCCATTTACTATTTACTATACGGGAGTGCTGGAGCATCAATAAACGTGTTAAGTCAGGCTACACCATATGATAATGAAATAAGACATTGGTGTTATATCACTACCAGAAGTTAAAGTTGACTGTCAGTTCATTGTGATGGATAACAGCAAGGCATAAAGAGGCAATGGATAAAGCCACAACAGAGCACATATTAACCGCAATGGCCAATGATCCTGTAATGTCATGTGTAACTTGTTGATGGATGTCGACCTGCTAAGTACAAGGAATGATTTAAGTTCATTGAGACACATCAGTTACTGTTCACTTTTTAACCAGGTATTGATTGAACTGAAGTAGAGTGACAACCAGGCAATGGTCAGGCTAAATGTAAAGGTATTGACAAACAGGTATTGAATGTGCAGTGTGTACAGCTGCTTTCAATTGCTTAGTGTAATGGCAAACAATGTCAGTCAAAGTCTAACCCTAACCCAGCAGCAGTTCATTGGCTAAAATTATAACCCTGCTCTAATGCCACACCTTGAGGATTGTGTTTCTTTTGTCGTGTTGTGGGCTCCAGTTTATTTGTCACTGCTGAGTAGACATGAGAGAGGTGTACAGTGCTGCAGGGCTGTGGTAATGCTATTGCACAATAACTCTTCACTTCAAAAGTTTAACGGCTGATTTGGCAGGCTCAGGCAACAGCAGGTTCTCAAGTCTCTCCAAGAATGCATTCCTCCTAAATGCACTTGTCTCCCCTGGAGTCTGACCTCTCTGAACATGGGTTACTGTAGAGGGGGAGAGGGACAGACCAAAGGAGAGAAATGGGGAAGAAGTTAAGGCTATGAAGGGAGTTTCCATGTTCATTTTCCTCCAGGTTCTTTGAACTCTGTGGACTCATGAAAGAAGCTGTGTCTTGAGAGAAAGATAAATGATCACTTTTTGTATTGACACAAATGAAACTTCCAAAATAATTTTGGAAGTGACACCGACCTATGAATCATTCAACTGCTGTAATTGATCATTTCCTGTTGTATGATTGAACTGAACAATTGCAATTGCAAAGGCAAGACAGGGTAGCAAAAGTTTTATACTGCATTGACATGGTATGGATTTGAATGAAAGGGATGTTTACGTTAAATTACGAATATTTAGAAGACAGTCAGTGACTGTCGGTGAAGGAAATGAGTTACAGATAGAGCACTACAGCAGTCGAACGGAAACCTGTGTGATAATGTGTCACAACACACAGTCACTGTGAGAGAGTATCACAGCTTCCGTTTTATCTGGCTGATATCTAGGACAGGGCCACTACTGTGAGGAGATAACATGAATAGGTAGTTGCGTCACATCACCGTATCCTCTTGCGTTGTGCTATCATTCATGCAAACATTGTACAGTGTCCCTAGACATGGACAGAGAGGGCTGAGGCATACACAAAATGTAGGCTAGACTCAGAGCAGTCACATCTAGTTAGAAACACATATATAAAGTGGCTGCTCAAAGCCTGGCCTATATGAAACTTGGACTAAAATATTTTAAAGTTACCCATGGTCCAGCTCTGAACCTCGTTTTAATAAACAGTGCAGTAGCAATTGGCTAACGGTAGTTTTCAAACCATTTTATAGACCTTGGCTAAATGCTACAAAATATAATATGTTGTCAGTGTGGGAGCCATACCCTACTGCCTGCAATAGTAATATAGCCCGTCTCGAGAACCACAGAAAGGGTGTGTCTCAGTTTAGCTGCCCATCAATGCTGCTCTTTGAGGCCCTGTGCTGCTGCTGATGTGGCAGTAGTGAGGAGGGAATGAGGGGGTGCCGGGTCCAAACCTTTGCCTCCCCATGTTTTGGCTGAAGCTCTGTAAAAAGCTAATAGTCACAAAAATTGATACACAGGTATACATACATAGGCCATGAAACAAATATGGCTATATGCTACATATACACTCAAGGCAATGCATTTCAAGTGGTTACACTGACTGTTCCTCTGGCAGCGATGAATGGATGAATCAACTGAATCGCTGCCTGAGGAAGAGTAAACACTCAAGCGTTAAATGTGTATGTATAGCCATATTTTCCTGTCGATGGCCTATGTACACTTTTTTCCCGATTGGCCTATGTACGCTTTGCCTGAATAAATTGTATTATTTTTGCATCAGAAATGATTTTTTTTTTCTAGTATTTTACTTCTCAACACCCTTCACGGTGTAGCTACCGCTGTAGACTGGACACAAGTTTTCTCTCCTTCACTTAAGGCTGGTTGGCTTGATGGTGACACTAGTGTGTGTCAGGACATAGGCCTACTAACTGAACCTACAACATGTTTTTGTATTCTAATCTGGACAAATATCAGCTAATGCTTGGTTTGCTTTGGTTTGTTGTGTAATCATCATGATTCTGAGTATTTTCACAGGCCACAAAACTTGCCAGCCTTGTTGAGTGCGTTGCATATTTGTAGCTGTTCTTCTGGTTGTTTTTTCCCACAGAGCCTAATGGGATAGAGAAGCCCAATTGTTTAGAAAACTAAACAAAACTTGTAGTTAATTTTTATCTATACAATAAATGGACTAGCCGATTCCTTCCCACTTTCCTTTGTTCTTTTCTAGTTCGACAGTTTGTTGAAATAGTCGACAGTGATAGTAGGCTGTGTTGCCTACTGGTCTAGGGTGAGTCTGTGTGGGCCTATATGTGGCTACTCAGTGACCTTGCTTTTAGTTTAGTTTGCCCACAGGCCGCACGTCCCTACTCCACCCACATTCATCAGTGCAATTTTAGGCCTTAACTATTTGTGTGTCTCTGGGATGCACACACAGATTTGCATTTGTTTGTTTTGTCCCTTTTTTCTGTTTTTTTGTTTTTGTTTTTGCCTGTAAGGTTACATGCCCAGCCACACACACTGAGTCCCATTGTCCTTTAGCCGCTCGGTGCAGGTGTATAGCTGGGCGTGGCTGTAATGAGAGTGCCTTTGATCCATGATCCTCCATGTTGTTACTCTCAATGGACGCCACATATTTTGAACAGAAATGCCAAATTTCATGTAGGATACTTAATGTTGCCATGATTTCATGTAGGCATGATTTGTGAACTGATGTTTTTTTTTTTATCCTCCCATATAGAACCAATGTGGTGATGAACTACTCTGAGGTGGAGTCTAAAGTGAGGGAGGCCACCAACGACGACCCCTGGGGACCCTCGGGACAGCTGATGGCTGAAATTTCTAGGTAAGGACAACACTCACCATTCCTCCCTGACTTATACACAATGTTGTATAGCATGTCCTGCTGAAAAGTGCCAAGGCTATTTGTAAATGGAATTGAACGGTAGAAAGGTTATGTCAATTTTGACAAGGTTATGAAACGACAAAGGACTTCACTTTTTTGTGCCTTCTCTGTGTCTGTCTCTCTGTTTTCCAGAGCCACCTTCATGTATGAGCAGTTCCCAGAGGTGATGAACATGCTGTGGGCTCGCATGCTGAGGGACAACAAGAAGAACTGGAGGAGAGTCTACAAGGTCTGCTGCAGCACCATTAGTGCATCCCATAAGCACAACACACTTAGGCATTGCACAAGGTTTGTAGGCCTCAGCGCTGTTTGCTGTAACTGCTGTTGTGTCTTTTCTACTCTCAGTCCCTGCTGCTGCTGGCCCACCTGATCAGGAACGGATCAGAGAGGGTCGTCACCAGTACCAGAGAGCATCTCTACGACCTGAGATCCTTAGAGAGCTACCACTTTGTAGGTAAGTTCTCATTCTGGTCTTTCTTCTATATGCCTTTTCCATACCATCTTTCCTGCTGTGTTCTTGGAGGAATAGTACATACTAGGCAAACACACACACCACTCATCATCACTCATCATTTTATTAGTTTGCTTGTTCAATTTTGGCTTTAATTAGATGGGGATCCCTTTACACCTCAGCGTTGTGGTGTGTTTTCAATGACACACTTTAATTAAAACAAAAGCTTCGGTGTGAGCTACAATGAATGGATGCAGGCCCTAAGCACTGCTTAGACCACAAACCCTTAAACCACACGCTCTGCCCCAAAACTGCTTTCACTCCTCTCAACCACATGTGTATTCAAGGTGTGTTTATAAACACGGACATGTAGGCCTAACTTTCCTGTAGGCAGATGTTTTAGAATTATATTTACTGTCTATGTGTGTGATTTGAATACACTCAAAATTTACTATCGCTTGGTCAGTTTCAGATAGGTCTCTTCTTTGAAACTCACTAAATATTGCTGACTCATTGATTATCTCACTCTCTTCGTTTCTCTCTCTTTCTCTCCATTTCTGTCCCTAGATGAGAATGGGAAGGACCAAGGAGTGAATGTGCGTCAGAAGGTGAAGGAGATGGTGGAGTTTGTCCAAGATGATGACAGGTTGAGGGAGGAGAGGAAGAAGGCAAAGAAGAACAAAGACAAATATATTGGCGTCTCCTCTGACAGTATGGGAGGATACAGAAGTTACTGTAAGTCCTCACTGCATCCCATTTGTCCCTTGCTGTTTGTTTTCAGTTTGAGCAATTAATGAGATTAACATTTAATTGTGCAAAAACATTTTTCTTTCCCTCGCCATTTTTTTCGCTTTCAATCCATCCCCTCCTTTTCTGCTCCTTCTCTCTCTCTCTCTCTCCTCCTTTGCTCCCTCCCTCCAGCGGGGGACAGGTATGACTCCAGTGAAAACCGGGGGAAGTGGGACGACGACTGGGACAGGAGCAAAGGGCCGTTCCCCTTCAGCGAGAAGCTGGGAGAGATCAGCGACAAGATCGGCAGTACCATCGACGACACCATCAGCAAGTTCAGGAAGAAGGACAGAGACGACTCACCAGACCGATTCAGGTAGGAGGAGGAGTAATCTTGTTCTAGTTGAAGGTGGTGACATATTACAGACTTAACAGTCAGAAAGAGAGAGAAAAAGAACAGAGACAGTCTCGGGTGCTTAGATAAAACCGGGGCTTCTCCCAAGGGAAGTTTGGATCCCGCTGCTTTTGTGTTCCTTGAAAGATATGTTGGGGAAAATCTTTCCTATGTTCTCTCACCCGACCAGCCTAGTACCTGACCCGTTATTGTCTCCACAGTGACAATGAGGAGGAGCGGGGTCGGCCGTCTCGCAATGGCCAGCCAGGGAGAGAGTTCAAAGATGAAGAGGAGACCGTCACCACTAAGAGCGTTCAGATAGTCCAGGCGACAGAGACGACAGCAACACGGAAGAGAGGCGGGGTGCCGTCCAAAAAAGTAGACTTGGGGGCCGCAGCCAACTACACAGGAGACAACAGTCCAGACACCACCCCCAAACAGGTAGTGTGTGTGTTTCTCTGTGTACATGCATGCGTATGGGTGTAGGTATGTGTATGCATTGTCTCCTGACCTTTCTCTCTGTTCTCTGCTTCAGCCCCAGTCAGCAGCCCCTCAGGCCTCCAGTAGCGGCCTGGCTGACCTACTGATGGTGGACACAGGACCCAGCCAGCCTGCTAAAACAGGTACAATGCAGCCAACTTCATATAGCTCATTGCTGCCTGTTTACCCCTATAGCATGTTTTGAAGATGCCACGCAGTCAACATTGGGCTGATTCTAGCTTCAGGTTTTGGGGACAGCAAGGGGGAGGGAGTTGATATATAGGAGCTAAGTGCACCAGATGTTTTTGGAGCAGTCCCTGGTGAATGGAGGGGGCGGGAGCACTGAGCAGATGTTTGGTCTCCTCCACCCATCCACTACCACCCCTCCCCTCCCTCCTTCACTCCTGACACTGAAGGAATGCTAACTATGGTAGAATGACACCTGGAACTCGCTTGTCTAAATGACGTGTTTATGTCTCTTTCTCAATGCAGACCTGATCAGTGGATTTGCTGACTTCTCCTCGCCTGCTGCTTCTGTTGGCCTCTCCTCAGGACCTGGTTGGTTCCAAGACTTTTGTTTTTGTTTGTTTGTTTTATTTGTTAGTGTGTGCATGTGTGTGCTATGCTGTTGCAGCCATACTGCTAGAATATTCAGAGGGATGCTGGGAGGGAGCCCTGGCCATATGGAGCCTGCTACCTGCTCTGCATAACAAGAACAGACACACATCAACTCCTGTTATGGATGACAAGGAGACAGGGACAGAGGAAGAAGTTGGTGGGGGTGGAAGAAGCCGAGATGGAGAGAGAGAGAACAAGAAGGGCAGATTCAATGAAAATTTAAAACATTGCACCGGTGGTCACTGAAAATGCCCTGGATAAAGCTAGGTTATGGTCATCAATGAAGGGTAGAAAATTCATTTAGAATTGCTATCAAAAAACTCTTTACATATTTATATAACATTTTTGTATTGTGTACCTTTTTTGGGGGAATTTTGACAGGCAGGTTGCTATACACCCTAGCTTGAATAATGGTAGCTTGACTTTGTCAGTACCTTCCAATTATTTGCACAGTTCATTTATTTATTTACAGATCATAGTACAAACCTCACTGCTCATCTGAATGGATGACAAATACATGAACCATGTAATGAATCTGTTTTTTTTTTCTCTTTCTTGTTGCCAGCTCCAGCCTCTAGCGGCAATGGAGACTTTGGAGAATGGAATGCCTTCCCTGGAGGTCAGATGCCAACATCTGCTCAGTCTGGTGACACTGGCGGAAATGACCTTTTTGGAGCCATGACAGTCAGTCCTGCCCCTGCCCCTGCCGCAGCCTTGGCTCCAGTCGCTGGACCTCCCTCAGCGGACCTGTTTGACTTGATGGGGCCGACTCAGTCCCTCACCACCTCCCAGAGCCTCAACTTTAGCATGAGCAGCACACAGAGCATGAGCGCCACAGTCCTTCCCCAGTCCAGGTCACAGGTATGCATGATTGCACTGACACACACACACACACTTTTGAATAATTTATTCATATCCACATCGTTATAAGAATCATGAAGAGGACATACAGTAAACGATACAGATGCAACCAGAACATTTGCAGGAAATCACATATGCTTTACGCCAATGTGATTGCAATGTTCATGGATGTAAATGGTATTGCCTTCTTCAGATATTGTGAATGCCAACTATAGCAAGAGAACAAAATCTTGCCAACTGTTGAGCTCTTTGTTTTTTTTAGTCCTCCTGTTATTTGTATTCCTCCAACCACACGCCTGTTGACTTGGCCTTGGTAACCAAATATGAGCACTGATATTCTGGCATGTAAACACTCACACACCACGCACACTTCCCACTTCATGCATAATGCAGTAAATGCCAAGCTCATGACATAAATACTGCTCCCAGCATAAAAACTCTCCTTTACTCAACATTGATACTGCTCGTTGGCCACATTAGCCAGTATGCATGTGCGATGGAGACGTACCGAGTGTGATTGGGAGACGTGGGGACAATCATGGCAGAGGGTTAACATGCAGCCTCACCAGATGCTCGTCTCCCCCAGAGACCACCCACTAACCACCCACTCCTCCTGTTACTGGCATACAGAATGAGAAGAATCAGGTTTGAGTCAGAAAAACATTAAAAACCCAACAAAAGCCATGGTATGTAGACAGTATTTCTATGTTAAAAGGTTGTTGACCTACTTAAAAAAAATGCATTCTTTGTTTCACTGAGGAGACGACACCCACCACTCCCTCTTTGATTCTAGTTACTTTAGATGGCGTGCTTTAATGAGTTCAGAAAGAGACAGTAGCACAGTCTACTAACAGTCTCAGTGTTAAGTGGGTCAGGATAAAGGGTTAGGGCCTTGAATTATTACAAGAACTTGTATCTTTTCGTTGTATATTTCAGTGTTGTCTGGAAATCAGAGGATTAGGTCCCTGCCTTATCACTGGAACTTTTATGTATCTTTTCACTGTATATTTCTGTGCTTTTGACACAGATTAGTGTTCTTCCTAACATCGTATCTGTATTTGTGTGTCTCTCTTTCTTTGCCAGCCCATCCAGAGCATGGGGGGTCCTCTACAACCTCAGCTTGTGCAGCAGGGAGTGGCTTCTCAGGGTGCTGGAGCCAAAGCTGCCCTCCCTTCTACCTGGTCAGACCCCTCAGTCAACATTAGCCTGGACTTCCTGGGCCCAGGCATGCATCCCCCGAAGCCCAGCCAGCCCAGCCTCAACACACTCCAGCAAGGTGAGAGGAATAACAGGTTTGGGATAAGTGGCTGAAACTGTTGCCAGGTTTGCCCTCGCCTTCAAAGCACTGTGTCACTCAAATGTGTTATATAAAATCTGGAGCTTTTATTCACTGAGTTTGTTCTGTTATTTCCAGGAAACCAGGCACCTGCCAACATGCTCTCCCAGGGATTTGCCAGTATGAACCTCGGACCCACACCAGCCAGACCGCCTGTAAATCCTATGATGCACCCTGGTGCTGGCATGGGTATAGGCATGGGCATGGGGATGGGGATGGGCATGGCCCCCAGCCAGGGCATGATGGGGATGGGCATGAACATGGGGATGCCACAGGCAGGTATGACCATGGGGATGCCTGGTGCTATGGGGATGGGAATGGGGATGAGCCCTGCCATGGTCCAACAGCCCAAACAGGATGCCTTCGCTGACTTCGGCAACTTTGGGAAGTGATGAAGCAGGAGAGCTAGGATTTCTGGAAGAGTGGTGTCAGTCTCTCTCTTTCTCTCCGTCCGTCGGTGAAGGATTGTTATGAGCTGCAAACAAAGAGTACTTGAATAATGTCAAATATCATAATACCAACACCTTGCAATCTCCTTGTTGTTTTTAAAAGTAATGCTGTGTGGAGATATGGATCTAAATGAATGTGTGTTTTGTGTTGTGTTGGAACCAATGATCGGTCTGGACTGGGGTGGTGGTCAGACAGACACACTGTTTATCGTGTGCCTTGTTGGTTAGCTTTTGGTCAGTGAGAGAAAAGAAAGTGATGGGCATCTGCCACCATGAGAATGTCAGGGGGATTTTGCTTTATAACCTCAATCAAATGAAATCACCAGAATAGCAAAAAAAAAAAATCTATAGCTACGTAATTCTTTTGAGACATGTTCTCAGTAATTTTACTGGATATGATATGAGTTTGGTTAACCTGATCAGCCATCTTAACTTTCTAATGTATCTTTAAGAATGTCAAGTTACCTCTTATTTGTCCTTGCTCTTCCCTTGACCTGTAAATAGAATTCTGGAGCCCATACAATAAGTTATGAAGTACTTGGATGAGAGGCAATGATGACGTGAAGAATTGTTTCATACGGACTAAATCTGATGTGAATTAAGACCTTTTACAAGGTAAATTGCCAGTGTCTTTGATACCTTCTCTATGTACATAAGTGTCGACATACTCCAAATGTGGCCTGTCAGTACAGTTAAAGTAATGAATGAGTGTTTGAATTGAAAGCTGTTGATTTGAGGAGTTGCTCCATCAGCAGACCATCCTTTGTGGCCTTTCTTATGGGTATATATATATTTTTTAAAAGATGAAGATAAGTATAATCAGTTTGCATCCAAATGAGATAATCAGTAGGTAGAAAAAGCCTCATACAAGGGGTTGTGGGTTCTTTATTACAGCACAGAGTGCCTGGAAGTTCTTTGCCTTTTCTCTTCAATTAACCTCTTTAAAGGAGACAATATGACTGTGCAGTGTTGAGGACAGCTACCGTACTGTGTATGAACTTCTGTGTTCATACTTATGCCTCAAGCCAGGTGTAGCTTCTAAGTCCAGATATTGGATACGATTGTAGCTCATTATTTTATTCATTTTTTTGTTTTGTTTCCCCCATGCACATTTTGATTGTCACCATCCTATTCAGGCCAGTGATATCTTCAATACTACAAAAACACCTATAATGATCCCATATTGATCTCAACTTAATCCAGCACCTGAAGTGTTGATGCAGACTGTATGGAGATTGTGCATCACGCATCTATCTGTTGTCTGTTAAAAGAAATGTTCACTGGTGCATCTCAGTAAATGCTGCCTTCTCACCTTCCATCTCCACTAATGTTACATATTAAAAACAAAGCAGTCTTGCAAACACTGTTGCTACCTTTACTCTGCATTCGTCATTCCAAGTCTTCTACTTTTTACAACTCATCAGTTACAGAAGATTATGTGAGAGGGAGCACTTCTGACAATTGAGGTGCAGTTTGTGTACACGCAATATGCTGTTGTGGTAGTCAGATGAGGACGTGTTGTGAGGAGGGCACGGGCTCGCACATACTGAACAATCCCACCCAGCTCCGCACCGACTGGTTCGTCCGACTGTTTTCCTAATCGATCTCTGAGACGCACGGAGACAAAACAACACTCTTCAAGGGTCCAAGTGCCTGCCGGTGTTTGCCTTCTGACCCCTCCCTTCTGATGAGTGATTGATAATAAGTGAATCTGAACTGAGTGATATTTCTGGTATGTCAACGATGAGATAAATAATTCACCGACCAGAGGAAAAGGCAGTGGATTCCGCAGCCCCAAGAGGATTGAAGTTGTGCTCTCCTACTCTCCCAAGGGCTCATGAGGCTGAGCACACCAACACATAGTAGCCTTGTCTCGGAGTCCGAGGCATTACCTGTTTAAAAAAATGACCAAAATCTATTTACTCTGTTTTTCTAAAATATATTATCACTAGAGGTTGTTTTATGCATTTTTTTTTCTACTTCAAATTGTTTTTGAGATCTCTCAGATGGGATCGTTACTGAAAACACTAGTTTATGCAAATGTAAAAAGAATCATGGAAAATCCTTTGAGAAAATAAAATTTTGCATTTATCCCCATTTTGATTTGATTTACACATCAAGATCCTTTATCTACAACATTAAACAGTTGATTGAAATTTGTTAATGGTGTGTGTTATTTGGTGCGCTGTGTCATTAGCCTCCCTCGAAAGAGCTTCAAGCAGCAAATGTGAAGCCATTTCACTTGACTTGGAAATTACATTTAGTTGGAGTGGGGTTGTTAACTTTGTTTTTTTTTTTGGCGCAAGAGAGAAAGAGGCCTTCTGTAAACATGCATGTCTGCAGTTTATCTATGTTCATAAGGGAGAGAGATAACAGGACAAAAGTAGACAGCATAACTTCTCACAGTACATGCAAATTAGCTGACATGAGGACTCTTCTCGGCACTAAATCCATGGCCTGCCATCTGCCAATTGCATCACAGTGTACACAGTGTAAGACAAGGGGCTGTGGATGAGATTATGATGAAGACATTATGGGAATGGTGCAGATTGTAATAGCAAGGAGTTACCTGATGAGA
This sequence comes from Centroberyx gerrardi, assembly GCF_048128805.1. NCBI lineage: Eukaryota > Metazoa > Chordata > Actinopteri > Beryciformes > Berycidae > Centroberyx > Centroberyx gerrardi. The sequence continues at coordinate 15,251,038 of NC_136012.1, read as the reverse complement.
TGGCTGGCATGCTGTGTGCAGCATCAGGACCGCAAGAGAGAGGCAACGGCTGAGTCCTATTTTAACAGCTGTAGTGGTTGAACTCCTTTCCCGTTATTTTCAGCTTTTCCTTGACATTATTATTCCATGAATGATGAAAAGCAAACAGTGGTGTTGTGGTATTTCAGCAGGTGTGTATGCTGTGACCATGCCATCCATGTCTCAATGTTAATTCAGCTGATAAGTAGCCTAAATTTACTGTTTTGCCTGTAGACTGAATACCCATGTATACACTCAACTACTCTATTGCTTACAAGAGAAGGACCATTGTCAAAATGTATCCTTTATCTCTGATCACCGGTGTACCGCCCTTCTCATATTCTACCAAGGTTTGTCAGAACAAACTGGTGTGACAAACACGAGACAAAAACACAGCCAGTGTTGAACACTTGACCCCATTTTCACTCTCTGGAGAGGAAGACTTGTTAACTGGAGAAATGGGTTAGACTGATATGCTCTGACATTATATATAAACAGTATGTTGGGACAGGACTGTTGAATGCTACTGATAGATTTTGTCCTATTTATGGCATCGAATTAGATGAAAAGGAAGGTCAGTTAGACTATGAAGTTTTGCTTGTTGGACCCTAGGGTCTACTGATGAATTTAAGAAAAAATACAAACAATAAAAAAACCAAACTCTGTGGTGCAGCCCCAGAAACATTATAGAAATATGCAATCATTCTGTGCCACTCATCATCCAAAAGTAACCTCTGCCATTTAAACAGAAAAAAAGCAGCATCTTTACAACTTCCATGAGATGCAGTAAATTGTGCTTTTATGGGTAATGTTCCCATTAAAGAGTAAAGGCAATCTGAGACGTCAAGACAAATGACAGCTTCTGAGTGCCATCTGCAATCTCTAGCTTCACAAACTCAATTATTCATAATGCATTTATGAAGTCCGCTGAGACTGCGCTGTCATTCCTGTTCAAACTAACGGGAAAAGCAACATAAAGGGACAAGCTCTTTGAGATGACAATGGCCTCACAGATGGCATCTAATGTGTTTATACTGCCACCTGCTGGGTAATAACCATATCACAGTGATGGTTAAAATTATGGCATAAAAGAGTACCAAAATTAATTTCCTTTATTAGGAGTTGACAGACAAAAGACAAGAAGAAAACTCGACAAGAAATGACGTGCAATAGTACTGAGAAGCTTTTATTGCTCAATTTCAAGATAGTTTCTCTGGTCGGCAGAGAAAAGCCTCCATATCAATATGATATATAACAGTCATCCTTAATTCACTGATTCTTCTGAATCTACTGACTCTAGTGGTTCATCTACAGCCTTGCACCGCTGTTATTACAGAGCTTCGGTATACTGTTCAATTAACTGATTGTGTCTGCAGCAGGTCTCCGTTTAAAATGAGACTTTTTATCTCCAGAGAGCATGCTGGGTAAACATCAAAAGGAATAAAACTCATAGTGGCTGCAGGTTAACCAGGATAACATTCTCACCCCGTATGAACAGCTGGTTGATGTGGCGTGTGTGGACCTTGCCGTACGCCTGGGAGCCTTTCTTCTGACCGGTCTCTGGCCCCGAGGCTTTCGGTGGGGCTTCATGTTTATCCCGTTTGACTGTGACAGTGTCTCTCGACAGTCTGTGCTCTGTCCTGCTATCCCCTCTCCTGCCGTCTCCATCCTTGCTAGCCGGGCCAGGGTGAGGGGACCGGCTTGTCTCAGTCAGTTTTGGGGTTGCAGGCTCAGGGCCGCTAGTTTTTCCCTTGGCTTTGTGCTTTGCTTGCTTGTCACCTTCTGGGTTCTCCTGGAGTTTCAGCTTCTCAAAGAGCTGTGGGGGGGATTTTAGTTATGTGAATATTTTGTGGCCAAAAATGATAACTGAGTGGGACGAAATTTCATCCCAGCTAAGTATGAGACCAAACTAATACTGGGTTACCCACCCGTGAAATGGTGAGGGCTTTCTCATGGTAGAAAGCCTCACCAAGGAGAGGCTCTCTGTACGTCTCATCGACATCCACCATTGCCTGATGAGGAGAAATGAAAAGGAATTGGTGAGAGGACGACAAACGCAATTTTTCGGCCTCAGCATATGGAGGTTGTCAACTGAGAATATAATGGGAAGACCATGAACGGAGAGCTTACCATGTTCCAGAACTTGTCGAAGGCCACAACGAAGCCGGAGCACACTCCCCTTAGTCCCTTGAAGGTCCTGATGTGAACTTTGACCCTTATCCTCTCCTCAACACAGCGGTGCAGCTCACCCAAGGGACTTCCTTTGCATACTGAACACACATGACAAAACAGGGTATAACTGTAACATGTTGGATCATGCATTCATATCTGAAACACAGCAAGGTTTTTGCCAAAGACAAAGCATACAAGAAAGTATTGGATGATAACGTGTTACTCAGTAATGGGTTACAGTAATATAATATGCTGCTTTTGGAACCACTATTTCAACTGAAGTAATACTATCACAGTTACAAATCAAAAAATAGGTTTTTACTTTTATCACCCCGTTTAAATATCAGATTGATGATAAACACAACGTCCCACAACTATCCACCGATTTGTTTTCCTCAAAACTAGTCGTCGTCCTCTCAACTAGCTATCTTTGATGTGGAATATCATAAAGTTTACTTTTTCTGGGGAAAATACTGGTATTGTTTGAAGCTAAAAGACGTCACGAACACTGGACATAATCGCCATTTTGTCACCCTGGTCATTAACCTAAATCGTTATTTTGAAAGGTAAGAGGACCAACTGCCAGTTTTGGATGTAACGGAAAAGTAATAGGAGTAGTAACGAATTACTGCTCACGTGGGGTGACAACTAAAGGAATGATATAACTGTTGAAATGAATAACGAGTGATAAACTGTTATTATTGTTGAGTGGTGAGCCCAATACTGGTTATTAAAACATACGGGACATCCTTGTCAGGACATTTTTAGGGGCCCTTTGCCTCCTGCGCCGCTGTGTGCCGCTGCTCTCCCCCTCTTCTGGTACGGGGTTGCGCACCATGAGCTTCTTCAGCCTTTCGATGCGCTCCGGGTCCGCCACCCCTTTCATCGCTTTCTGTTTCTTTTTCTCCACATTCTCTGGTTTGGCTCTGCCTCGGCCGCCCCTCTGAAAGCTCTCGTACTCTGCGACGTTGTTGAAGCACTTGATGTTGGGAAAGGGTAGAGGCACAGCCGGGGAGTACAAGGCCACGAGTGGGTCGAAGCTGTCAGAGCAGACGTCTAATTTATCACCAACGTTGTCTCCCGTTTCACGACTTGTGTCCGGTGCATGCTCCGGTACAGATGGGGTAGTTGAACTTGTTGCCGGTACTGTGTCTTTGCTGTCAGAGCCAGCGCGACTAGGATTTACGCTTCTTCTTTCCCTCTCCTCCATGTTTGAAACAACCGCAGCAGAGGAGCCCAGGGTGAAGCAATGGATCCTGGGAAAGTTAACGTCGTTTGCAGTTCAGGTGGCCGCTGAGAAAGAAAGAGCTCTCACTCTGCACATATTTTCAGGTACCATAAACGTCATCGTGAATCGCCGCGGGAAAAAAATTTAGACAAGAGTCGTTGGCGTTATTGGAAAAGTAGTGAGACATGATCTTTTTGCACACATCTCCCAGTAAACCATTTAGAGTACACTTACACAATATCCTAACGTACTGTTAACATCCAGTGCTATAATGTTCTTTTCAGGTCTACGGCACTATAGTAACGGGGCTGTGATTAGCATAATATTAGCTCTGCTCTGCTTATGCCATTTACTGACCGACAAACTGGGACAGGTTTATTCGAAGTCATTCTAGTCAATCTCCGAATAAACGATCTTTGGTTGCAGTCTCCAAATTTACCACGGGGAGGCGCAAGAGCACAACTGAATGAGCTGCATGAGCTGATGTTTGGATTGGTTTTAAGAATCTGTGATTACGCTAATAGATTTGTCCCGTGCAGTACAAGGCTAAATTGATGTATAACGGGCAGTATATGAAAATAGGCAATTGAAAACATTTTAGCCAGTAGGCTATACTTAATTGTTTATATTTTGACACTTGTGTTCCGGTGTCCGGAACTTCTGTTCTCGGTGTTTGCAGTACCACTACGTCGGAATTCATTGGTGGACTGTATACAAACCAACGTGTGTGAGCTGATAGTGAATAGATGAAAATGTCATGCAATGTATGGGATGGGATACATGCAAATAACAATTGAAACAACATAAAATATTGGCATTTGTGCTACTAACGAAATACAACCGCACGAAGTAAGAGATAACAGCCAAAACTCATTTGCTAGACCAAAGAGAAACATGACAACCAAGTGTCAGTAATAACGGTGATTAGCTAGCTAGTTAGTAGTAGACGTTGAAGTAGAGATGGAAATCTAATGTTAACTAATTCAGAGTCAGTCCATTCATAATCAGTTGCCTCTGTTTTCAAGTTGTCAAGGTTATGATATCTTGCTGGAAATCTACTCAATTCCTGCGTTTCTTGTCGATTATGTTTACAATGAACTACAAAATATGTAGCCAGTGAATCAATTATGAATCTGATAAGGTCTATAAATATCGTTAAGTGTCAAAGGGATAACAATTAGCCATCGTGTATTGTTTACATTTCCCAGGAGCCCCCTCATGCTGATTCAGAAGACCTGCAGATTCCGTGGAGGCATCAAGTCCTGTTTTCTCTCACCCCTGGTCCGTCTATTTACCAGCTCCAGGAGCATGGCCAAGAGCAAGTTTGAGTATGTGCGCAACTTTGAAACAGACGACACTTGTCTACGAAACTGCTACATCGTTGTGCGACTGGATGGGCGCAACTTTCACAAGTGAGTTTCATATTCAAGCTAGATCTGTCAGCTCTATGACAGATTCCCTGCCAAACAGATTGGAGCCTCTGGATGAGAGACACTGTTATAAGTAAGGAGCTTGATATGTCATTAAAACTGAACTGTTGTTTCAGGTTTGCAGAGCAGCACGCATTCACAAAGCCCAATGACAACAGGGCTTTGGGCCTGATGACACGGAGCGCTCGTTCTGTCATGGAGGAACTGGAGGATATCGTCATCGCTTATGGGCAAAGTGACGAGTTCAGTTTTGTTTTCAAGAGGACCTCCAACTGGTTCAAGAGGAGAGCCAGGTACTGGGAATGTGCGAAACTGAGAATAAATTCATTTTCCATACATAGTTTTTGCACCCTGCTTTATGACTTCTGTCTCCTTACTGTCTCTGTTTCAGTAAGCTCATGACCCATGTGGCCTCCCAGTTCTCCTCCTCATATGTGTTTTACTGGAAGGAGTTTTTTGGGGAGCAGCCCCTCCTGTACCCCCCAGGCTTTGACGGACGGGTGGTCCTGTATCCTAGCAACCGCAACCTGAAGGACTACATGAGCTGGAGGCAAGCGGATTGTAAGCGCACGCTGCCACTCTGTTGTACAAACTGCACAGTCAACTCCTAGATGATTTTGTTCATTAGGCTGACTAGAAAAAAAGAAATAAAACTGTACTGATGTTTTGGTCTCCTTCAGGTCATGTAAATAACTTGTACAACACCGTGTTCTGGACGTTAGTACAGAAGGGAGGACTCACCACAGTCCAGGCAGAAGACCGCTTAAAGGTGAGAGCTGAATTAACAACTAATTGCTGTGTGTGTGTGTGTGTGTGTGTGTGTGTCAGTGTGTAACTGCATGTGCATGCATGTGTGTATGTATAACTACAGCCCCATACATGTACTCTACATACATGCATATGTGTACTTTACACAGACACTATATGCATGTTAAAGGGGAATACCACTAAATTTATTTTTTAAGAATTTTATTCTTATTATAAATTATTATAAATATTTTTTTTAATTATTTAATTTCCATGGCTATAGACAGTTCAGTCATCACCTGTGAAAATGAGCAATTCTAAACCAAAATCTATAGAAATCTTTGTGTGTATTTTGACACTCACCAAGTTAATAATTTTCACTTTATTCTCATTGGAAATGGATACATCTCCTTATCACAGATAAGGTTGCAGGACAAGTTGTTTCCTCTCATTTCCAGGTATGGGAGACAAAATGAAATGTTCGTAAGTACAGACTGAACTGTACAGGGGCACAGAGGTCATATATCATACACATTGAGTGACATCATCCTATAAAACATCAGGTCTATCACCGTACGCGGAGACTGTGCCAGTGACTCAAGCAAGTCGTCTCTGGAAATCCTCTCATTCTCTACTGAGCTGGAAGGGAAAGTCGGTGGATGTGATGACAGCTGACAAGTTTGTCGCAGTGGAAATGTTCTCTCTGGCTGAACTTTCGGGCAACATGAGTCATCAGCAGCCCATCGAACCTCTGCGCTTCCTAGTCTCCCGACCACTTTGAAACAGTTCAGTGAAAAAACAAATGCACGCCATGTACTGTCTGACCAAAGCGGACAAAGAGAAGCTGATTTTGGCTTTCCTTATAGTTCTATGGCATCCGTGGATTTCCTTATAATTCTAATTCAAACTATGGAAAGCCTACAGAAACAAACTAAAGAGCTATTCTCAACTGACAAAATTAATCTAATACAAAATCAACAATAGAAACATATGGATGGAGTGGAGATGTTTATTTTGTTGCTAACTCATAACTGCATGAAACCACTTCAAAGTCATCATTGGAAACACTCAGACCACCCACAAGGGTTTGGAGATGGTCACCAAGTCACTTTTAGCAACTCGTGCTCTGTTTTTTGCCCAGTGAGGCATCTCATATAAATTGATTGTGGATTATTTCCATGCATAAGCCTGATTATGATATGTATCCCTCCAGGGAACATTAGCTGCAGACAAAAATGAGATCCTGTTCACCGAGTTCGACATCAACTACAACAATGAACCTCTGGTCCATAGGAAAGGCACCACTCTCATCTGGGAAAAGGTGAGCTCTCCAAAGTGGTTTGGTTTAATTCCACCCTCGGATACTCTTACACCGTTAGATATAATCAGTCTGTGATGTTCAGTGCACTCCAGGAGTTATTTTGTGATGAAGTGTAATTTACTTTTATGGTGTACCCACTTTCCCTCAGCCTGCCTTGTCTGCTACTTCAGTTAGTGATTTCCTACATTTCCAAAAATGCCTTTTGACAACTCCCAGAGAACGTGCCTGAACTTCAGTGTACAATTTGTGCAAGTGGAGAGAGCAATAGTGATAGCAATAGCACAGCAAGAGAGTGAGAGTTACTCATGTCTTGTGGCTGCATTTTGGCTGACACCAAAACCTGACATTTGCTGTTGATGTTTTAGATAGCTGAATTTTTTTCTGCTATTAAACTCCATTGTAGCTGCACTGAAAATATCTTTATGTGACATCATGTTGTCTACGTTTGCTTAGTTTTTGACAGGATGAAAAAAATACACCACAAAACAACAGAATGGGTCCATATATGCGAGTTACATCGCTTATAGCTGCTTTTTTAACAGTGTTGAAGTGATTTAGGGTGGATTCTTCCTTTAAGTTATATATCGCTGTACTCATCTTGCTCTCCTTGTTCCCAGCGAGATGAAACTGTGACTAAACGTGTGAAGCTTCCAAAGGAAGAAGAGGAGAAAGAGGTGCATGTGACGCGCAGCAGGAGGAAGGTGCACGCCCATCACGGTGACATTATAGGAGACCAGTTCTGGGAGGAACACCCAGACGTCCTAGAGGATGACGACTGCTAACCGCTGCTCTGCTGGTGTGGGAGAGCAGCCCAGATCTGAAACTGGACAGATTGGCTGAAGTGGATCCATGCAAGCAGTGACTCTAATTGGACAGAAAAAGCTTGATATAGACGGATGACTGTGTGAAATGTTACCCATGAAACCTATTACCCTCATGAATCCCACTGTGTCAGAGCGTTGTCTAAGATTGAAGCCTTGTATTATATTGCTGATTGACTTTTTACAAGAGCTTTCTCACAGCTGGAACATTCCTTCACTTTCATCCGTTCATTTATTAAACTGTTTTATCGTAACATTCCCTTAAAATAGCTCTCTTTCACATCACTTAAATTGCATGATGCAGTTAATCTTGTTTAAAGGGTAGCAGACTGTTTTTGGTGCTCTCTCTGTGGTGGCAGTGGGTATCAAAGACATGCACACCGGTTTGAGTTGGCGCTGGTAGCGAGCGGCATGCCAGTTATCTGCCCGGGTCGTGGTGTCACACTGACAGACATCTGCCCATCCCTCTCTAGCTCACGCTGTGTGCATCTGGCACTGCTCTGCACCTCTGAAAATATATCATCATTTGATATCATGAATGGCATTTAGAATATATGCTACTACCCTTACTTGAACTCTCAAAACTGTTTAACACGATCCCTCTTGGACCAGTGCTTCTTGCGCTGAGGGGTTTTCATCTGTGTGTGGGTGTTTTGAATGTCAAATGTCCTCATTTCAGTAGAGTTCCTAGTGTTTGAATATTAATGATTTGGGGGGAATATCTGCTCAGGATTCAGCGTTACTGCCAGTTTCTGGTAGGAAAGAGTATGTGTGTGCAGTAGCATTAAGTGGAGTAACGTAGAAGTCAATACCTTGCCAGTAAAGATTGGCCTTGTCATGCCGCCAGGATGCCATTTAGAGGATGTGAATGGATTCATCTGCCTGCACCATCACCAGCGCTAAGAATACCTCACACACCCTGCTACACTCTATCCATCTGACATGTGGCCTGTGGCATATTTATCACACTTATAAATGACCGGCTCAGTATGAATGGCTGCTGGAAGCTTTACGTGGAAACAACCTACTATATTTTGTTACTGTAGTGGGCTCGGTTACCGCGGGGTGTAATTCTGTTTTTGTGACCTCGCTTAGGAACAGTAGCAGTTACTGTACCTAATGTGTGTTATGTCTAACCAGGATAGAGCCTTTCTATTGTCATTTGATCATTCTTGGATTCTGTTTTACACCATACCATAGTTTAGTATGATCTACACAAACGCATACTCATGACTCATGAAGAAGTTAGTCTTTTCCAAACGATATAAACTCAGTTGGAGGCAGAGACACTAAATCTGCCTGTGTGCTCAGAACAGTTCAGCTGGGACATTGGCAAACTCAACATACACTGTACATTGTGACTTGATATAGGGGCTGGATGGTTGCTCAATACCAGAAGGACTTTTAGCAACCAGAATATGAGAGCAGAGTTATTTAAAGATAGCATGTGTTTACATTCAAGGCTATAGGCTACTTGAGCCTATTGGGCTACCGGTTGGAAAAGGAAATGTCCAGCTTTGCTAAAAGAGTAATGTGTCACTCAATGCGTTAATTGTGCTTCATGAATAAGATATTAATGAAGTTCTGGTCCTCAATTCTGATTGGCTGAATCACGTTTGAAGCCGCATAACAGTCTGATTTCAATATTAATGCACCAACCAAAAATTTCGATTCATACCGGTAGTTATTTGTCTTTTAGCAACCACTTTGTTTAGCTACTGTTCAAGAATGATATTGCTTGTTTGAAGAATAACATTTAACTATTTTGTATTATTGTTATTATTAGTATTATTACTATTATTATTAGTTCTAGGCTACTATTAGGCGTATCGCTGTAATTGTGATTTTAATGGCTTATGGCTAAAATATCTTTTCATCAGACCCTGCCTTGCCTCACCTCTGATCATACCCCAGTCTTCTCCTCTCTCCGTGCGTAATGCAGGAGGTACGGAGAAGGAGGCGTTGCTAGAATGAAAGAGATTTGCGCCCCGCGGTCTGCAAGCATCTCATTCAGAAGAGCAGCGGCTCATCGCCATGTCAAACCGACGGCGTTCCACCAGTTGATGTGATATAGGCCGCTCAGTCTTTGCACATTTATGTCTCAGTTTACTAAATGCAGTTTGTAGCCGCTCGTTTTAGAATGCGTCCAGTTGCGCGTCCTCCTGCCCGCCTTGATGTGTGGTCTGATGCTGTTCAGTCTTCTCTGTGTCTGTGTCTGATAGTTTTCCTCCAGTGTGTAGCTTCTACTGTATCTGACGGCGGTGTTTACAGTGGTGAGTGCCTTTATTACCCAGAGCAATAACTGAAATTGCATTTTGGTTTTTTTCATGCCTTGGAACAGATCACGATTGCATTGCGTTTGAATGTGTTCTCAGTTTTAAATGCATTGTCTACTACACTTGAATTATTGAGCGTGCATAATGTGAATTTCCGATTTTTAAATGTTTTTGTTTTTTTAAGCAGACTATATGCATGTCGCCCATACTTATATAGACACTGAGATTGTTATATGCTCCATTTGTGTTTTAATATATTTATCATGGACTCTATTAACCACGTAATGAACAGCACAACTCAATAGGTCAGTCAGCAGGCATAGTGTATAGGATATAGACTACTGCCAGCATGCTAATATGACATATTTATCATCAGGGGGAAATAAGCAGAGTTTCCTGAGGAGCAGCCTGGAGCATGTAGAGAGTTATGAGATTACCTATCCCATATGGCTGCATCCTGACAGACACAGGAGGTCCGCCAACAAAGAGGTGAGCTCTCTCTCTCTCTCTCTCTCTCTCTCTCTCTCTCTCTCTCTCTCTCTCTCTCTCTCTCTCTCTCTCCACTTGGATAGTAAAGCAATATGACAAAAAACACATTTCAGTCTTGATTTAACAGTCGCTGCCAGATGAACAGTCTATATTGTCTTCTCCTTCCTTAAGCGTCCCTCAGAGACAGAGGTTGTGATCACAGCAGAGGGCCAGGAGCTGAGGCTACGCCTGGAGAGGAACGAGTGAGTGACCTACAGTAGAATAAAGTAGAGTTCAGCACAGTACAGTAGGCTATTTCATACAAAGTTTTGGGGTTGTGATATATTAGGCAATTTTCCAGGCAATGTAGAGGAGCAGCACTCCCAGCAACAGGTACCAAAATCAAACGGTTGTCTGTATCAAAAGTGTTCCCATGTGATTAAAGCAACAATGCTGAGGCAACTCTTTGGGCATAATTATCAACACTGCTCTGTGTATTACTGCCTTTAGCCCTCCACAAGAGGTCTAAGCCCATTAGTTTGACCAGATGTTGGCTGTCACACAGTTACACAGAGTAGGTCAGCGTCCCTGAAGGGAGGAAAGGAGGGAGATGGTTTTGGACGACAGAGGGGTGACACCCGATCTGCCTGCCTTGGGCAAACAGGAAGTAAGGTTGTACCTCTGCACTCAACTTCCTGCAATCTGATGGGGCAGATCCTGTCTGGTGACAATGGGATGGTGATAGGAAGGGAGAAGGAGCATCCAGCCTGTATAATGGATAGTGTGATAGCTGAGTGGAGGGATTGGAGCTGTGGAGATGTAAGTGGAAACAATGGAGGTTTGGATTTATCACCCCGAGGTTTGAGACAGTGCACAAGTGGGATGGGAACCTTTTATGAGTCTTGGAAATGAAGCCCATTTTGAGGGAAGTAGCACTGCCACCAAATGTATGTTCCCTCTGTCATTCATTCACTCACAGGCACATACATTAACAGACCATGACTCCGCTGTGTCTGACTGACCGTTCCCCGAGGGACTTACCCCCCACTCTCCCTCCACAGCAGGTGGTCACACTGTTAGATTACCCTCTGGACGAGTGATTATCATCAGTCACACATATGTATTTGTGTGTGTGTGTGTTTGAGAGAGAGAAAGAGAGAGAGAGACAGATTAAAAGACAGAGTTTATGGGGTATGAGGTAGAGTGTTTTTAGATTCTTCAAAATGAGATAAAAGAGGTGGTGTTTGATTGCGGTTTGCTAGAAGAAAGAGGAACCCCAATAGACAAAAAAGTGAATTTTGAAATCGCCTTAGTGCAAGTGTTCAACTGTTTTCCTGGAACAGAAAGGGTGTAACGTTTCTTCACTGATTGCAATCACTTGTGTCACAATTAGAGCTTATGGGAATGTATTTGTGTTCTAATGACAGCACATTTGCCTAGATAGATGCAATGTTGCAATTGAATAAAAGAGTCATTTAGGAAGCATTCAATATGTTTGACAAAATAAATAAACAACATAAAATAATCATTTTAATAATGAAGCACAAACAATAAAATGATAAATGAGTTTTCTATTAAAGCTGTAAGAAACACATATCCATCCCATAGCCTTAGTATCGATCCATCAATGCAACATTAATGCACTGTATCTGAGAGCTAGGGCATATTGATATGGAAATATCATGTAAATACTGTATACTGTTCAGTGTGATTTTGCATTTTATTCAGAGTTAAGCCTCAAAGAAACCTTGATAAGAGCATGCACTCATGGTTTTATTTATCAGGATATATTGGTCAAAATAATGCCACAGTTCAGCAGTATTGGAAGAAAGAGCTTGTTGTTTCTCCTTTGATGAACCATTATTTAGTCTGCGTCTTACTCCCAGCCCCCCACTTCACCTCGCCACCCGCGTGTGTTTCCCCTCTCTCCAAGCCTACACAGCTGACCCCATACTGGGTCGCTGTGTTTTGATTTGTCCCCTCCCCGGCTCTGTGTCCATAGGTCAGGGTGAGGAAGAGAGCAGTTTATGATAATGAGTGGAGATCAGTGTCTAAGTCTGGAGAGAAGCCAGAGAAAATGCCATCAGCAGCCTGGTCCTGGTCCTGTGCCTGGGACTGTTCCTCCATGTCCTCATTGCCCCCGTCACAGGCAGCGGATAAGTGAATCTATTGCGCTGTGAGGGGAGAAAGCAAATTGGGCGTGAGATGGTCCTCATCTCGGCTTGTCTTTCTCTTTATGCCCTCCAGTGTTCTCCGTCTCATTTTTTTCACTCTCTCCCTCTTAATTTCAGTCCATCTCCTCTGCTCTTCACCGTGAGTCACTTAATCAAACTATGGAGAAAGACACAGCTGTGAATCTTTGTGGGCATCAGTACTCCTAGTGGCCGGAGTCCAGACTCAATCCATTTATGTCCTCCCTCCTCATACTCATCTACGTGCATGTGTGAGTGAATGTATTTCTTTGTGTCAGTGTGTGTGTGTGTGTCTCTCTGTCTATCTGTCTGTATGTCTGCATAAGCTTTTATCTTAATGAAAGGCAGTGGCGCACCCAGAGAGCGGTGATTTGGTTAAGAGCCAGGCAGAGCTGTGCGCTGACTCAGAGAGCAGAGGAAGAGACAGAGGGAGGGATGTAGAAACAGCGAGAGGGAGAGAGAGAGAGAGAGAGAGAGGAGGAAAGTGAATGATGGGCCAGAGGAGAAGGGTTGAGGTGAGAAAAGTCATGGAGAGAAGGAAGGAGAGACAGTTGGGGTCAGTGTGTGTTTGTGTTATGTGTGTCTGGTTCAGATGGTGGATGGCTCTGCGTTCTTCTGTTCAATGCCCTGCCTGCTCACCCTAAAGTGCACAAATCCTGAATCCAGCACTCCTTTGGGAACTGTTCACATCATTGTTCTGGTGTGCATCTCTCCTCTCCTCTCCTCTCCTCTCCTCTCCTCTCCTCTCCTCTCCTCTCCCCTCCTCTCCTCTCATATGTCTTCCACTGTCCGGTATTAAAAATGAGTACCTCATTCTCTCTCATTTCTCTCTCCCTCTCACCTCATCTATAATTCCCCGGGGCTCTAGTGCAAACATACATCTCCCACACGTTCTCTGCAGTCAGGGCAGGAGACCGCGGCCACACGCAGACAGATGACACACACACACACACACTTCTACACACAGAGCAAACCCAAAAGAACACAAACAAACCTAAAGGCACGGTCCCGCGTTCAAGCAGGCCATGATGGATAGCAGGTCTAGGGAGCAGAGAGCGAGGGAGATGTATTTGCTTGCCCCCGTTTCCCTTTGGTCTATGTTTAGTCTTGTGTTACGATGCTGTCTGCTTGGATGTCTTTATCTAGGCCTCTGTGTTAGACTGTCTGTTAGGGAAACACACTCACACACAGGCCTTCACACAAAAGTACATGGAACGTTGGCCTCCCTGTGCAATAAAGGCCTCTTCATCATCCGTTGCTGAGTGGTGTTCTGACTTGCGTCACCCTTCTCCCTCCACCACCCCTCCTCCCTCCCGTGCCCGGTGATGTCATCCGATACCATGAGAGAATGCGACCCACTGACCCTGATGCATTAGCCCCCCCCCCCCAATCCACTTCTCTTCTCTCCCCCCTTCCCTATCTCCCCAGTACATTAGCATTAGTCCTACACCCCCACCCCCCCGCCATCCCAGCCCCACCCCCTTTCCTCCTGCGGAGACTGAACCAAGCCTTTGTCTCAGCCTCACTGCCATACAGTCCTGATTCAGCCTCCTCAATCACAGCATCTGTCCGGACCCTGGACTACATCCAAACTCCTGAGAATCCTCCCTACATCACATGGAGATTTTTTGCTGTCTTGATTTGCGAGCCCTCTCAGCACTTACCAGAAGACACAAGAGGATTTAGGTTAAGGGGTTTGGGGTATTGCATGGGTTATGGTGCAGGCATAAGACTTGCCATTGAAATCCCACCTAGAGTTAGGCCTCCTATTGCTTGACCAACTGAAATTGAATTCAAGATTTTTTGCAAGTCATGGATGGGTTTAGACATTAGCATTCTGTCATGTTTTGTTTATGTCTAAACTCGGCTTTGCTCCACTTTTACCGACCGTCATTATTTGATTAGATTAGAGATTAGACTTTATTGCATTGTAACAAGTACAACGAAATTCCATTTAGCAGCAGTCCGTTAAAGCAGCTATTATAAATATGCAATAAATAAGTAATAAACGTGTATGATAAAAAAAACAACAAGATTTTAACGTAGGGCCACATCATAAATTCATACCAAAACCCAACTTGTCCTTCATGGTTCAGTCTCATATTTAGCCGAATTGTCCTACATTCAGCAGAACTCTTAGGAGGTCTTACGTAATAGTAGTTTTGTTAATGGCATGTTGTGTCTATGTGTCACATAGTGGCAGGTTATATAGCCATCAATCAACTAGGGTACATGCTCCATTATCCCTGAGGACTGGTAACTCTGCACACTTCAGGTCAGCACCGCAGCTTCTGACTGGCATGTGAGAATGAGTGAGAGAAGGGGGAGAGAGAAAGAGTCGTTACGTCTTTCTTCATGTAAGAAGTGATCGCCCTTCCCATGGAACGACTGTGGGACCGCAGCACTGTAAGGCTCAGTCAGTCATCAGCCATTCTGCCACTTTATTCCGCCTGTCAGGGGGACTGAGGGAGAGAAAGAGGAGGGATACAAGGATGTTAAAGATGGAGAGGGAGTGATGGGAAAATGTGGGGAGTTAGGAAAGAAAGAAAACTAAAGGACAGAAGTAAAAAAAAAAAGGGGAGCAGGGTTGGAAGGTCTTGATAGATCGCATGGCAGCACAGTATAGGGGTTACCCAGTTTAGTGAGACGCCACCCGGATGCACTGCCACTTAGTGATCATTTATAGGTCGTCTGTTACACTTCTTGAGGCTGTGTGTGTGTGCATGTATACACAGACGCATGTCCATCTTGGAGGAGGGTTACATCCCCCCCCCCCCCTCAACCCAGGAGTGGTAATCTGCTGAGGGATGAAGCAACCGTTTTCTCTCTGTGACTTGCTTTGTGACTGATTGCATCAACAGGCTGCCATTGTCTCAACAGGCTAGACTCCTTCAGGGCATCTGATGGGGGGGATTCCCCATCTTCCCTCCATTTATCTTCATCGTCCTAATTTTAATTTCACTCTATCTTTTGTTCATTTCATCCTAAGAAGTTTGAAAAGGGAATACGAGTAACTTTAAGATGTGTTGCCCTGAAGTAACACCACCACCTGACTGAGATGGATCAATAATAAATGAACAGATATAATGAATACTGAACAGGGACTGATAGATGAGGAAAATCTTAGATCTGTATCAGTTGTTTGTTTGAGACTTCCACTGTTCAGCATCAATAGACAGGCTTCTCTACGGTTTGTTTCCCCCTGTTGCACTGTGCTACAGCTACAATCTATTTGATGGATCTTGTGGGAGGAAGGATGAGAGGAGAGTCAGAGAGTGAGATAGAGAGAGAGAGAGAGAAATACCAGCTGTGAGGCAGGCGTAGTTTATGAATGAAAACAGGAAGAATGGATTGAGACAGACTTGGAAGAAGAAAGACAGGAAAACAAGCATCTTTAGAAGATGTAAATATTAGGCCAGTAGCTTGACATATAGCTGTTTGAGAGAAAGAGCCTGAGTCCAAGGACACACACACACACACACACAGGGAGAGTAAGAGGGACAGGGATGTTATGTCTTACCAATGTACTGTTAATTGTTCTCTCCATATGTGAATGTTCGCCAGAGCTGTAAGTCTTCTCTGTGCTGCACATATCTCTTAGTTTACTAATGGAGAAATTCCAGGGATAGAGGAAAAGAAAATCTCCTCCATGGTCATAGGAGTGCTCGGTAAATAATAGCCCTGTCAAACATACACAGAACCCCGGACACACCAATAAACTCCAACTCGCACGATAAGGATGTGACCATCCACTACCTTGGCTGCACTGTCCATGAGGTTAAAACGGGGTCATCTAGTTGAATTTGGCAATATGGAGTCTTGAGGCGGAATAACACTGTTCTGCATTATGTCCTGTTTTTCTTCTCATCTCTGAGAAGATCTTTGTCTCAATCTTTGAAGCACTCTCGTTTTGTACAGTGGCTCTGTCAGAATGAATGTTTTATGAGCTGTGGGCTGCTGGAGAGAGTCTCTCTTTTCTATTTGCAGCCTCTATATATCTTCCACCATTACTCCACCATCCTGTTACTGGTCCAATACATTTAATGTCGTAACACCACATATTCTCTTGCAAATTGTCATTGAGTTTGTATCGTCTTTCTTTCCCGTAGGCAGCTATTGGCCCCTGGATATCAGGAGATATGGTACACTCCCAGTGGGGCCCGGCGGTCCTCCTCTCCTGCCAACACTGTGAGTCTATGGGACAAGGGGATTTGTAAATGATCATGGAATGGAGAAAACCATCGATTTGTTTGATCAAATCCAATAGCATGAGGATAGCAGACGGTAAATTAAACCAAGCACATACAATGCTATGATTCCTGCTCACATTATAAAGTGCACATGGTCAGCTACAGAACAGCACCCCTGGGTGGCAGCTGGTAGGGATTCAGTGTCTTCCTCAAGGGATCCTCTGGTTGAAGGGAAGTCTCTTGTTTTTTGTCTTCCAGGGACACTGTTTCTACCATGGGGAGGTTCTGGGTGTGGAAGGATCCAGCGTTGCTCTCAGCACATGCTCAGGACTCAGGTAAGAAAGAGTCCATCAGATGTTGTCACAGCCCACCGGGGTCTGTGATCAAAGCATGGTTGGATAGATAAGGTGATGGTTAAGGGTTCTGTATAGTATGTAGGCCAGTCCAGTATGTTAGTAGGTCAGTGGCTCCAGTGGCGGTTCATTGAGTACAGCACAGCGTGGAGATCCAGTGTTTTCTCCTGGTGAGGTTCCAGTGCAGCTGATATTTCCTGCTAGAGAGACTCAGAGAGGACACAGACAGCGGAGGAGCAGGCAAGCACTGAAATCGTAGCTGTGTGTGTGTGTGTGTAGCTGTGTGTGTGTGTGTGTATTCATTGCTCCACATCTGGAGGATGAGTGAATGAATACATCCTCCTACTAATGCACATTCTCTGGAGAAATGCACACACAGCACAGAGTGTGTGCGCATTACACACACACGCGCGCGCGCTCATAACCTCAGGGGATTTCATCAGGGAGAGGCACAATACTGGAGACATGTGGGCGTGCGACCTCTCCAGATGCTTTCTACAGCTGCTTGGCTGTGTGTGTGTGTGTGTGTGTGTATGTGCCCGTGCTTATGAATGCATTCGTGAGGAAGCCAGAGAATTGTGTATTGCTCTGACTCCGCCAGCTGATCATTTATAAACACCAGTAAACCGCCTGAGACGCGTGTCCCGCTGCTCCACCCATCCATAACGCCGCCACATCCAGATTTATATACTCGCTGTTGAGCTCGTCCTGTAATGTAGATGTCCAGATTTGACACGCAGCCATATGGTTTTTCACGTTTCAGTTTGACAATGTAATCAATCTTTGGTGGTGGGAAATGATATTCGATCTGACATTTTGTTATATTGTGATTTGAAAGGACGGTGATCTTTTGACAATGATATATGCAATGGAAACAGTGTTTTCCACAGAATACCACAATGTGTATATAGGAAATAAATGAAGTCAAGACTTCGAGCAGCAACGATTTCCTCTAGCTCCATGTCTCGGTGTGTTTCCGTGGAACCACTAGGAGTGCCTTTGTTTCCCCAGGGGACTGATATCTCTGAACGCCAGCGTCAGCTACCTGATAGAGCCGCTTCCTGTTTCCACGGATACACAGCAGCACGCTGTGTTCAGAGCTGAGAGCCTCCATCTACCCGGGGGTAGCTGCCTGCATCACCATGGTAACGAGGAGCGTGAGGAGGGGCTTAATAACTTCATCCACGGAATGATGACGCCGCACAGCGTGAGGGTGAGTTCAGACAGAAGGATGAACAGAGGGTTTGTCTGCACACCCTCAACTTGAAATCCTTTCCTAGTTTTT
The DNA here is from genome assembly GCF_048128805.1 of Centroberyx gerrardi. Classification (NCBI taxonomy): domain Eukaryota; kingdom Metazoa; phylum Chordata; class Actinopteri; order Beryciformes; family Berycidae; genus Centroberyx; species Centroberyx gerrardi. The sequence goes on along the minus strand of NC_136012.1, from coordinate 15,232,537 downwards.
CACAAAGCACGACAGTATTTTCACCACCTCTTCAGATCCATATGAAACTATTATTTACTATTATTTTCTCTGCTTACAGGAACGAAGGGACCTGAGCCAGAATATGAAGTATGTAGAGTTGCTACTGGTGGCAGATCATGCTGAGGTGAGGACGCTGTTGTGGAATTAGCTGTATTTGAGCCCTTATTTAACCAGGCAAGAACATCTTCTTATTATAACGACGACGTGGGGAGTAGATGATGTGGTCAGCGGTTAGGGTGAATCATGATGTCACTCTCTGTATCTGCTCATATCCTAACAATATTTTTACCTGTAAACGGATTTGGAGTGGATGTGACCTCAATAGAGTGGGTGTGACTTCCGACAGAGATGTGTGAAATGAGTGTAAATATGAAAAAAAGACATCTGTAATTCATTGTAATTACTATATTAGGCATAAAACAAAATTCTATGATTAAGAAAGAAACAAACTAGGATCCTCACCAACGCCCTTAACTGGGGGACACTTTGAACTGCTTTGAACTGCATTTTTTTCTACCTTATACAATTCATAGTAATTCAAGTAAACCACAAAAGGGGCAGATCACACCCATCAGTCTATTTAGGCCTAATTTGATGGGCCTGTTTTTCTTTTAATGTCCCCTTTGACGTTTTGAGAGGATGTAGGAAATTTGTTTGTGTGTGTAACTGCTTGCATGTATATGTCATTTCCAGTTTGAGAAGCATGGGCGTGATCTCGAAAAGACAAAGATGAAGTTACTGGAGGCAGCCAACTTTGTTGACAAGGTAACGCAAAGTGTGAAAACCACAAACAGACACTTAACGTCTATCACTCCTATATTTATCTTTGTGTCACCTTATGACTCTCTGACTCAGTGTCTGTCTGTTGCTGTTCCTGTGCCTGTCCCCTTCATGTGTCTCTATCCCAGTACTACAAGGCGCTGAGCATCCGTGTGGCGGTGATTGGTCTGGAAGTGTGGTCGGACCAGGACATGATCAGCGTTTCTGACAACCCATACAGCACCCTGGGAGCATTCCTGGCCTGGAGACGCAAACAGCTGCACACGCTGCCCAACGACAACGCTCAGCTCATCACGTCAGTGTCTCTCTCTCCTTTCATCTCCCACTAGGATCCCCATTTATCATTCTTTGATCCCCCTCCACCCCATCCCTAATTGTAGCGCTCTTTATCTCGTTCTGAGCCCCCCCCCCCCCCCCCCCTCACCCTTTGTCCCGAGGAGTAGATCTCTCAAACGATTTTAACTTCAGTGAGGGAGACGATACCGATACCAATCGCATTCCAGTGGGCCGTTGTCCAGCTGGAACTAACCAGCAGTGGCCTTTGTGTCTCCAGGGGGAAGTCGTTCCAGGGCACCACCATCGGTTTGGCACCTCTCAGGGCCATGTGCTCCGAGTACCAGTCTGGGGGAGTGAACACGGTGAGAGAATATCTGTACAAACACTAATCCACTATATGTGCTGTAGATCTGCCGTGAAAGTGCGCTACATTTTCTAAGCTATGTTTTTTTTTGTCTTTTACAAATAAGGAAACATGGGTGAAAGAGTTTGAATGTTTCTTAAGTATAGTATAATCGAATGCCAGCATGTATCCAGTGATGACAGAGTGTCTCCAAAGTGTGTTGAGAAATATGTAGGTGACATAATATCTATATTGATCCACTGTTCCCTGTACATCTTTAAGTCATGTTTAAATCCCGACCCCTGACCCCTGTCTTGAACAGGACCACTCAGAGTCTGCTGTGGGTGTGGCTGCCACCATGGCGCATGAGATGGGCCACAACTTTGGTATGAGTCACGACAGCGCAGGCTGCTGCCAGGCGAGAGCCGACGACGGGGGCTGCATCATGGCCGCTGCTACTGGGTGGGATTCACAAATTAATCAAACCAAACCAATAATGAGCAGGAGAAAAACAGGGGATGTACAAGATTAAATTGGATTTCATGAAGTGCTGTGTGAACCAAATCTTACCTGTTTGTGCTTTTTTCCCCCTGGCCCAGGCACCCGTTTCCACGTGTGTTTAATGCCTGTAACCTGCGGGAGCTGAAGCGCTACCTGAGTTCTGGAGGGGGGAAGTGTCTCTTTAACTTGCCCAATACCAGAGCCATGTATGGGGGACAGCGCTGTGGCAATGGGTACCTGGAGGACGGAGAGGAATGTGACTGTGGAGATGAAGAGGTAAGGGTGTGTGTGTGTGTGTGTGTTAAACATCCCGTTACAATACAAATTCGCCATGTATGCATTTACCAGTCCTCATGACTCATTGTTTTGTGCAGGAGTGTACCAGTCCCTGCTGCAATGCCAACAATTGCACCCTGAAAGCCGGAGCTGAGTGCGCCCATGGGGTCTGCTGTCATAACTGCAAGGTACTAACATTAAAATCTGTTCAGTCACTTTTTTTTCCGTCTGGCAGCAGCTAACCTGTATAAATACACTGTGTGAAGTGGGACATTCATTATGAGAAAGACAGAAATTGGGCATACTCTTCTGCCCTGCTCATAGACGCCCAGAAAAAATATCTTGGATTGTTGGTGCATCTAAACCAAACATCATATCTGGGGCTTTTCACTATATATGGAGTGTCAACAATAAGCACACTTATATAATAATAAATGTAAAACTTAAATAATAATAATATTAATAATACATAAAAATCTACTTAGTGACTTGTTAATGGCTGGGATTAGCATTAGGAAAAAGCTTACAGTCATGGATAAATTATATTCATTCATTTCCATTTCACAATCTATTGTATTTGCAAAATAAGTTAGAATCTGACACTAGTGCACAGTGTTTTCTGACATTGAAACATGAAGTGTTTTGTTCTGACTCTACAATTGCTAACATGGAGTGTGGATTTCCACCCTGCTTTGCACAATCACAATTCGCTTCATGACAGTTACAACAGGTCATGGCTTGTTTTCTTTTTTTCTTTTTTTTAAATCATCTTTTTATTGAAAACAAGGTAGAAGTGACAGACATTTTTTAAAGAATACAATAATAGCAACGCTCATCCCGTCCCCCCATCCCACCAAATCCCTGATAGTGCATCCCAATATGGAAGGAAAAAGAAGAGGGAGTTAGTCTCTGAATGAAGTTTCTAGAAAAAATAAATAAAACGGTTGTGTTGGACTGCGTGTCATCGCATATGTCGTCATTCAACACTTAACACTCATGGATTATTAGGGAGGGATTTTAGTTTGTTGAGATAAGACATCGCTGGGCTCCAGGTGGAGTAGAAGTGGTCTTTGGACCCCCTGAGTGTATGTATTTATTTTTTTTAAGTTTTAAGTGGAGCATAAGATCACTCATCCATAGGGAGGTGTTTGGTGGTTTGGGGGATTTCCAGTGCAACAAGATCCTCCTACGGGCAAGTAGAGTAGTCAAGGCTATAATGTCTTCATGCTTATTAATAATCTGTTGGTCAGTTGGCGCAATGCCAAAGATTGTTGAATAGGCATCAGGTTGTAGATGTAGGTCTAGTGCCTCTGAGAGGGTCTTAAAGACCACTGACCAATAATCAGATAGGGAAGGGCATGACCAAAACATATGTGTCAGGGTCGCTGGAGCGATATGACATCTGCTACAATTCTCATCTACGTTGGACTAAATTCTGGCTCGCCTAGACTTGGAGAGGTGGGTGCAATGCAAGACCTTGAATTGAATTACACCTAGTTAAGCACAGGATGGGCTCCCATTAACGCTCATCAGGGCCTCATTCCAGGATTCATCAGGTATCACGTTCCCTAGTTCCTCCTCCCATTTTGCTTTCATTTTATCGAGGGAAGCATCTCAGAGGGATGATATACTCAAGTAGATTCTTGAGATGAGGCCTTTTAGATTGGAGGGAATTTTGAGGATGTCATCTATAGCAGGTGGTTGTGTTGCATTGGGGAAGTTTGGATCAAGATTTCGTATGAAATGTCGGGCCTGGAGGTATCGAAAATGATTTGATGATTTTTTTGAGAAATATAATTAAAGTTAGAGAAGATACCATCAGTATAGAGATCTTTAAATGTAGAGAGACCAAGCCTTTTCCGTAAGGAGAAGGTATTGTCTATTCTAGCAGGGACAACAAGATGATTGGTGCAGATAGGGGCCAGATTAGAGAAATCTTTTAATCCGAAATGCTGTCGAAATTTGGACCAAATTCGTAGAGTATTAATGACAACAGGGTTACAGGTGTAGTGTGAGGTAGATAGAGGGAGATTTACATTTCACACCAACTTAGCTTTGGTGTCTGGACCCCGTATATTGGCGGCCCAGTGATAATGAAGCAAATTTGCTAGACCCAGTCCCCCCCCCCCCCCCCAGATGAATGATGATATCGAGGGCTTGTTATAGTAGATTTTACAGGAGAGTCAAAACAAATTTTGTTTAAACTTGGATCAGCTGCCGTTACCACATACTAAGCACAATATTTTAACTTTTTGTGTTATCAGATTGAGCATTACTATAAAAACTATACTGCTACAGTATAAGTTGAATTATATTTGTTAACTTTTTTAAAAATGGCAAAAGAGTGAAATACGCCTTTTTGGCACAAACATTGTCCCAATACAGCCATGCAGAATATGGGTGTATGTAGGTAAACAATTGTAAAACACATTAATTTTAATACAAATCTAGCAATTACACTTTCAACTTCAACTTTCAACTTTATTGTCACGTGTATTAAAATACAATGAAATACTTGTGCTCTGGCTCTCTCTGCCTTAACACAAAGGGCACACCATCACAAAACCAACAAAAAAGAGAAAGACACTACAGACCTACATAGACTATGTACACAATGCACTTGTATGTATACATTATATACACAATATACAGTACACGATAACATTACATATTATACAACAACAGTGTGCGGTGCATATGGGTGCATATGGGTGCGTCAGCTGTTCAGCAACCTGACTGCCTGTGGAAAGAAACTGTTACTGAGACGGGTGGTGTGTGATTTGATGCTCTGGTAACGTTTTTTAAATGGAAGGAGCGAGAACAGAACGTGAGCGGGGTGGCGGTCCTAAGAACTAATGTAGATGAGTATGTTTTACCTATTCTCACAGTCTGGGGCCTGCCTGTCAGGAAATCAAATAGCCAATTACAGATAGAGTTGCCCAGACCAAGACCTCTGAGTTTCAACACCAGACCTCTGAGTTTCAACACCCACAACTACTACCCACAATGCTTGTTCAGTGTCAAAAGTGGGGTTTTGCTTGGTGTCAAAAGGGCATAAGTGCAGTTACACCCTTTTGGCAGCAAACAAAACCCTACTTTTACTGTTATGGCTTTCAGTTTTTGTTTAATTAAAACTTATGGGTCATGATTTCAGTTGTGTCCTTTTGGCACTGAAAAGATCTCACTGAGACCTTTCAATTGATATATAATACTCATATTTGCCCAAAATTGCACTTACGCCCCTTTGGCTCCAAGCCCTCGATATAGACTTATCGATGGACTGGAAAAAGGACTTCGGGAGACAGATTGGGAGACATTGAAAAAGGCAGAGGACTCTGGGTAGGATGTTCATCTTAATACAGTTGATCTTTCCTGCCAATGACAAATGAATGGACCTCCATCTCTGAAAATCAGATTTTAAGTTATTGAGGCTTGTTGTTTTCTTTGTTCAAATGAGAGAGGCAGTATATCTCTGCTCTTCGATTGATTCCTCTCCCATCACAAGGAAAGGTTTCCCTTGGGCCCTTATCTGCAATAAATTTACTGTTTTCGTTGCTGGGCATCTATGAGCATGGTGCTGAAGTGGACCCTGAATTTTTGTTCTTCTTTTCCTTGTGTGATCATCTGTTTCCCTACTCTTAGCTCTACACTTCTGTCTTTCTTCCCGTCTCTTCCTATTCTCCAGATGTCAGTTTCTCCTGGTGTTTGCTAAACTGCCCGTCTCCTCTCCATCTCTCCCTGTCAAGCTAAAGAGCCCAGGTGTGCTGTGCCGCTCTCCCTCGGGGCCGTGTGATCTACCAGAGTACTGCGACGGGAAGGCAGAGTCTTGTCCTGCAAACTTCTACTTGGTGGACGGTACATCCTGTGCAGCAGGGCAGGCCTACTGCTACACCGGCATGTGTCTCACCCTGGAGCAGCAGTGTCAGTCACTCTGGGGACGAGGTGAGTAAGCTGGTTGTACATTTTGGTATGATGCTGATTCTCCCAGTCCATAAGTTTTGTTCCAAAATAAGATAGCCACCATTTTGAAAAAATATGACATATCATATATTATCATATATGTATATATATATTTCTACAAATTGAAAGATTTGATTCAAAACAAATCAAGTCAAATCAAAATCTAATTTGGTTCCTAAAGATTTCTTTCTTAATGCTCTTCAAAAATCGTATATGGATATACCCAAAATTTAGATCATCGAATAAATTCCACATTTTATCTTTTAAACATCCTGTTTATGTAGAACTAAAAAAGCTGGATAGATCTAGGGATGAATCCTAAATGTGTGTACCTTGGTCTCATCCTCACTGTCATCCAATAGTCTGTGAGCTATCCAGTTTACTGTAACACTGATCCAGCACTGGGTCAGAGGATTAGGGATTGTTATTGGACGGAGTCCATATTCTGTGCTATTTGTCTGTTCACACTGCGACAGAGCTTCCCTGGAGAGGCTTTGTAGTACCATAGGAACCATACAGAACAGTATGGGATGCCATCTGGCCTCCATCAGGTGGTCGCATAACACTCTGTGGGTATGTGTGCATTTGTGTGTGTGTGTGTGTGTGTGTGTGTGTGTGTGTGTGTGTGTGTGTGCAAGCATGTGTATATGCGTGCACGTGTGCAGCCGTGCTTATGTGTTTCTGTGCATTTTCTGTCCTCCGGCCACAGATGGCCATCCTGCCCCTGACCTGTGTTTTAAACGAGTAAACGAAGCTGGGGACTCCTTTGGGAATTGTGGCAAAGACCTGCTTGGGAAGTACAGGGGCTGCAAGGACAGGTGAAGAGCAAAACACTCAGCAACACCTACAGCACACTCTGGCTCACTCCTCCTTCAGTTCAAAACTTCATTTGGCAGCTTTTTATATGTCAAAAGCTTGATCGAGCTCAGCAGACCGATTACACCTCTTGTATTGTTCCAACCAGGGACGCCAAATGTGGGAAGATCCAGTGTTCGAGTTCAGCCTCCAAGCCCATAGAGGCCAATGCTGTTCCCATAGACACCACAGTTCGCCTGGGCAACAGGAAGATTCTGTGCAGGGGGACACATGTCTACCGGCCCGGCCAGGGGGACGAGGGACAGGGCGACACTCTGGACCCCGGCCTGGTCATGACTGGCACAAAGTGTGGTGATGACTCGGTGAGAATCAGGCAGCGGCATGGAGATCTACTGAATGCACTTTATTTTTTGTGGTCATAATTGAAGACCCCACATTTAGTCTGTTTTGGAGATCTGAGAAGCTCTAGCATGAGACAGACAGCCTCGTACTGCTGTTGTTTTCGTTTTTTCCATATTTCAACTTCAAAACCCACTGGATAACTAAAAAAAATGCATGATGGTTCAAGCTGAAAACAAGGCTGTCTTAGTTCCTGAAAAATTGCCATTTTGGAGATGCAACGATAAGCTAATGATGATGACTTGCTTTCTCTCTAACCCCTCCCTCTTCCGTTCTCTCTCTCTGACTCACTCTCTTTGTCTCTCTCTCTTACTCACACGCCACCTTCTTTCAACAGATTTGCTTTGGAGGAGAGTGCCGCAACGCATCTTTTCTCAGAGCAGACGAGTGCAATGCCAAATGCCACGGGCATGGGGTAGGTTTCCAGGTGTCGGGGGAAGGATGGGTCTGCTGGGAAGAGGGATTTCTTAGGAGTCTTGGGGAAGGTTTGGCTGTCAGCCCACTAACATTATGGAAAGCTGGCAGCCATGGACTCTGTCTTCTTATACTGACCTTGAAGTATCTCTGCAGTCCTAAAACCTCCCTCAGTCTGATACCTGTAGATGAGTCATTGAGGCATAGTGAATATAAATATGAAAATAAATGAATATAAACATATATTTTGTAACGGTAATGTCTAATATGTGATAAATGGCAAACTCCTGTCCTCTCCTCTCACCAGCTGTGCAACAACAACCATAAATGCCACTGTGACTCGGGCTGGGCCCCCCCACTGTGTGACCAGAAGGGGGCAGGAGGGAGTGTGGACAGTGGACCCGTCATCGGCCACAGTGAGACACTTTATCAGCTTGTTAATCAGCTAATATGCTATGTACAGCTATAATGTTTTAGATCTTAAAAGTGTTTAATGATTCTTTGAAAAGACCGTATTATCTTTTTTATATTTTCCCACAGGCAGTCTCCTTCCCGCCTTGCTGCTCCTCCCCCTCGTCCTTTTCGTGGTTTTGGCCGCTGTGGGACTGTGGTGCTGCTACAGGCATAAGTTCCGCCCGCTGAAAACCTCTGCTCCGCCTCCAGCGCCAAAGTATGTCGCTTCTCAACAGCCTATATATACTAATAATCTATGGGTTGGTTAACATCTGTATGCAGCTGATGTTTTTCTGCATTCCAGGTGTCCATTTTGTATGGGTGTATAAATGATGGGTCTATACTTGTGTGTTTTTAACCTTCAGTTCTGCAGGCCCAGCTGAAGCCAAGCCTCTCCATGCTGATGGCCATGCCACTGGTCATGCCAACCCGACATTCCTGCTGAAGAGACAGGACTCAGACCGCCTGGTAAGGAAGCACACTGATACACTACCTAGAACACAACATGGTGACTTATAATTTTTCTTTTTTGAAGTCACTGAGCCTTGTTATGGCTGTGTTCATCCACAGGGCAAGTCCAGTCCTCGGTCCAGACACTCCATTGTGCGTCCGACGGTGAAGCCGCCTCCTATACCCGCCTACGCTGCGGAGCAGAGAGAAATACAGGCTCAGGCCCAGATGCAGCCGCAGGCCTCTGTTCAGACCCAAGGTTCTCCTCAGAGTTACACTCCACCCCATTCCCGTCCTCCGCCTACACCCTCTCACATGACCCAGCAGAGAGGAACCCAAGCCCAGGCTCCTCTGCCACCTTCGGTGCCGCCACCTTTACCCTCCCTGGACTCCAAACCCCACCCATCGCCTTCAGCACCGCCCAAACCCCGACCGGACCCCCCTAACAGACCTCCACCACCTTGTCCTGTCAACAGGCCGTCACCGGTAAGTTGAAATCTGGTATAAAAATAGGAACATATTTTTAACCTGTATCAAACTTAGCATAGATTAGCTCAGTCCCAGGGTTGTTAGCGATTCTGTTTCAGTGAACTGAATGTGAAATGTCTGACTGGTCTTTTTCATGCAACAGAGAAAACCACTGCAGGTTTCCACTGACGCCCTCCAGAGAGAAAAGGCTGCTCTGGCTCCATCTGCTGGACAGAAAAAGCCAAACAGGTAACTCATCTGTTGGGCCGGATGTTGTTATTTAAGCGGTTTATCTAATGTCAATCTACACAAACTCTTTGTTAACTTCGTATTGTTTTGTTTTAGATCCTAAACCAAGAGCTCAGGGAGAAGTTGTGGACCACCACTTACATCACATAATGGCCTGTCTCCAACTGTCTTTTTGAATATTAACCACTGGCTAAAAGAGGGAACATTGCACTGTGGGACATGATGACCAGTTGACACCCTGGATCTGTAGAATTGCAGTCTATGTACTTACAGGCACTGATGTGTGTTTAGGGAAAATGGTAGAGTTAAGGCAAGTCACAGACTATGTTACACGTTCACTGGAGCTAATCCAATGAATATGTTTTTAGTCTAAGATTTAGGCTTAACCAGTGTTTTGTAAATTAGCCCGATGTGTCTGCTTTACCCACTTGAAACAGACATCCTCTATACTTGTGAATTGAAGAACTTTATTGTAACAGACTTGTTGAGTTGTTACATGTGTGTCGGCAGTGTTGAAACACTGTTCCAGGAGTATTTATTCACAAAGCAAAGGAAAATGTTTACAGTGTAGCCTATGTACTAAACATGGTGTTTCTACAAGAGCATGAGCTGTAAGGGGATATCTTATATTAAGAAAACATGCCTGTAAGGTCCTTATGCTTCTTATGTGTGAGTAAATGAGTAAAAGATTTGAACTGGGCTCATAAGAACCCATTGATAGTCCTACATGCATGCTGTAAGTATATGCGTAAGCTTATGATGAGGGATACATGTCTAATATGTAGCAATAACTGTTTTGGAATTTTTTTTTTTCTTTATTTCATGTTTTATATTGTGTGTGAAATTGCACTTTTAACAGCTGTGCTGAATATTTTTAAGGTGACCATCCGGACCTAGATTGTATTACTTCTGTTCTGACACTGACAATCAGTGAGGTAGTTGTCCTCGTCCTGGGCAACATTCCAGATAATTGTGTTTTATGAACATAAATGAGCCTTGGTTTATTTTACATCCAGCTGTTAAATGTCCTTAAAATGGCAACATGATTTTCATTTACAGTCAAACATTGCATTGCGTAAGTAAGTGAATTCAGTTAGCGTGTTTGTCCAAAGATGTTACCGAAACTGTTCAGTGGGAGTTTCCCTCTTGACCAAAATGCCATGCAGAGCTTTGGAATATGTTCTTCTATCTGAGAAGACAATGTTACTCTGACCGAAGGCTTCCCTAACAGTGACTTGAGCAACTTTTGGCATTTTCAAGGTACTGTTAAAAATTGTGAAAATTTGCAATTTGACTGCTTGGGGACCCACCCGGTTTCATGTGACGTATGGAAATATATCAGTTACCATGTTTTACCTTCTTATCAGACCTATGCAAACTCAGATGCAGTATGAAACACTGTGCCTTCAACTGGAATTCAAATAAACAGATGAAAAGAAACTACATTTTAGTTGGTTTGTGTTTGTACAATACACACCATCTTGTTCATACCAGGATTTAAAAACAAATTTTCTGCATCAGTTGTGGAATATAGTGCACTTATAACACCAGAATTAGCATGTTAAATAGTATGTTTACTCACTGAAGGAGAAACACTTTTAAACTGTTACATACAACTTCAATAATCAAAATATTGCCCAAAACCAAACCATAAAAACAGCGACAAATTTGCTGAACAAATTAAAAAAAATGCAGCCCTTACCCAATATGCTCTCAACTTACCTTCCACTAAGCTAAAAAAAAAAAAAATGTACAAGTATCCATACACTGAAATGACATCACTCAATATTCCTCATTAGCAACACCATAATATTTGTTGTGTCGGATCTGTATAGCAATAAGTAGCATTGTGTCGACACCATTAGACCAGGGGTTTTTGTTCAGGCTTTCCACAGCAAAAATTACTCATAATAATGTCTGGTCTAATCCATGGGGACAACATGGCTGACATACATGTTTGTTTTAGTAACTTCAACAGTCTTAGACAAAAGTCCTCACATTGTGCCTATCCAGCCCTCGCTGGCGGCTCCAGAACTGGTTCTTATTATATCTCACTCTCCCATGCCCAGGATAGCAGCAGGCAGATGTATCGGAGGAAGAGATGTCATGAAGACTAATGTACAGCCTGTCTAGCACCAGCTGCTGTTGTAGAACTTATTGTCTAGTCAGTTTTATTTCCCTGATCTAGTTTTTTTTCCTGTCACAAACAGCCGTCCACCTCACCCACAGACTAAGAACTACCTCAGTGAAATCCTCGAAGCCCCCCTCCAGTGACCTCACCAGCGCTTTGAAGTTTTTTGCAAACTATTTATTTATGTACATGGAAAAATAAAAGTTACAACTGATTTTGGCCAACTGAAAATGGCACATGTACATTGTGACCTGATTCCCCTGCTGCAAACCTCATTTTTGTAACACTTTATTTGTATAGTCCAATGTTGATAAACTAATAATGCATCACTTGCCTATTTGATGCATCCCCACAGACTATGTAACCCTAAACCTGACCTTAGTTAGACTAACCCTGACCCCAACCCTAACCCTGACCCCATTTTTAAACCTAAACCCAGTCCTAACATTGCCCCTGAACATAAATAAAAGTCCCCAAGTCAACATTAGGCATGATGTCTCTGGGTCAACACAAAAGTAGGAAATCCGTGCTTGCTAGCTAGCCAAGTCAGTAGACCTTTTAGTTGCACATTATAGTCATTTGATAGGAAGTTGAGTATCAACATTGGACTGTCCAAATAAAGTGTGACCCTCATTTTGACTGTATTGTAGGAAATAATCATACATCACTTTAGGAAGGGGACAATTTGTCAGAAGCCAGAACTTTGAAGGGGGCAGGGGAGAGGCTGCGGGGCGTCTTCTAATGTGAAGGTGCTGGGAAAGCCACAGCACTCCTCAGTATGTGGCCTTTTGAACATTTGTTCAGCTACAATGCAGCTTAACTTCACTCCTCTGAAGAGCTGGCACCCTGTGCATTACCCTGCAACCCTTTGCTTTAAACGACTGATTGTGGATCGATAGAAAAGTAGGGTGAAATGAGGCCCCCTCTTAGTACTGTTGGAGATGCTGAAAGATGCTGCCCTTTAGCTCTCTATATCCTTTACTGAGATGAAAGGCTTAGATTTATTCTAATCAAAAGACCGCTAAATATCAAGTCCAGACCCCCTGAACCAACCTTCCCTCAACACAAAAACAAGCACACACACACACACACACACATCCTGCTTGGTTCTCTGTGGACTGAAGAGAGGGGTGAGCCTCCAAAGCACCAAAGGGAGGGCAGGGTAACGGTTACTCAGAGGGAGACGGGGCATTGGCAGGGAAAGGTTTAGCATGTAGCCTAATTGCAGCCAGCCTCTCCTGCTGAGCATAATTAGTGTTAACTAGCATGTCACTTCCTGTGGAGTGTCATTCATTAGAGATGATGATTGGCTGAGGGATAAAACACAGGGGTGACACCCCCGCCTCCCCTCACGGCAGGAGGGGGCACAGCGAGGAGAGCAGTGAAGAGAGGAGCTCACCTGCTGAAAGCACCCCTGCCTTGAATAATGACCTAATTAAGCCTGAGTTGTTTTTCTCACTTGTGATGTTGAAGATCTCACTACTTTTCTCATCCATTTGCTCTCTATTTTTCTGTACAGTCTGCTCAGATTTTCCTCTTTCAGCCGATCTTTATCCTGAACTCCATTGTTAGGTGTCATTTTAACATTCCTGATCTATTATCACAGTGCAATGATGTACCATTTTTTGTTTCAACACAGCACCGATACAAGTGCTTCTCTTGATATTGACCATGCTATTTTAGAGTAACAGATATTGTAGTAAAAAAAAAAAAAAACACACTATGAACAAATGTGTCTAGCTTTGTAATGCATTTGAGAGAGAAACAAGATATCAGCATCCTCAAGTAAAATTTAATCAGTTGAGAAGAAAGACAAGTGCGCTCCTCAGAGTTTTTGCCTCAAGCAAATAGAAAACTAGAACAATACCTTCAAAGGAGGAAAAGGTGACACTCCATTAATCAAAACCGCCACCTCAAATCTTGTATGCACATTTTTTTTTTTTATCTTACTGTCTGCAGTCTTCACCAATAGCCTACCAAGTATGAGCACTTAAGGCACTCTGGCTGATTGACTGAACTGACTGACTGAACTGTTATGTTTAACTGTTAGTCCTCCACACGACGCCAGAGGGTTGAAGAATGTTGTGAAAATAGTCAACATTAGAAGTATACGATATATATGACTATAGGCTAGGGGCTGTCACTAGCCTATAGGGACTGGTGGTGGGTTATATGGTTAAGTGTTCCTCTGATCGAGGTACTTGCCTCTGGCAGCAAAAGGTCACCATAAATGATTAATGAGAGGAAAAATGTCATCTGGGAGGGGGAGGGAGAGAAGAGAGGTGATGGGTGGACTATGGTTTAACTCTTCTATCCTAAATGTTCCTCCGCTCTCTTTTCATTGCACTTTTCACCAGTCCTTTTTATACAAACCTTCTTATACACTAAACCCCAAAATGTAATGTCACTACAATTTTGAATATAGATCTTTGATTAGACTGAAAATGAGCAGTGTTTAGGGCTCAGTGTTCAGCACAGCTGGGTTGCTGTTACAGCAGACAGTCAAAATCAATCACAGATCAGCTGGGGTATCATTTCCTCTCATCTTGTTTACTCCATGATAACGGCGAGGTTTTGACCTATCATGTTTATTCAGATCAATGATGAGAGAATCCCTTATGAGTCTCCCACAGCGGTGAGTCCACTCAAATGAGGCCGTCTGAGTTCAGAGGAAAGCCCTTTACCTCTAATTAGAGCCCATGGCAATTTTAATGTGTGCCCTTATCATAATGTATTTAATGGCCCAGAGCCAACAGGAGTCCATCCGGTGATGTTTGATTCATGTCATTAGGACTGTGTGTGTGTGTGTGTGTGTGTGTGTGTGTGTGTGTGTGTGTGTGTGTGTGTGTGTGTATCTTTGTGCCTGTGCATGTATATGATTTAATTGAACTAATTACATGTACATAGGAACATAAACTGGTTGGACTAAACACAGATGCAAACAAACTATACTCTTCTTGTGCTTCTATACTCTTCTTCTCATCTATACACTTTTGGACACCACAAAAGATAATTTTACCTCACACCAGCTCCATTTTTAGGATAGTCTTTATTGTAAACATTGTTTGTTGAAGTACATGATGAATACAAAACAATCTCCCTCACAGAAAGAGGAGAGGGAACACAGACTCTTTCACTGTCACATCAAAAACTTCCCATCAAAGATTTTCACTTCCACATATCACTTTATAATATTATGTACAAATGATGATTTTCTCTCTGCAGACAGGTGAAAAACACTTACACTTAAGATGTTGATAACATGTAGCCCCAATTAAGCTGTCACACAAATTTGTGGTGGTCATGAGGTTTTCTTGCAGCACCCCAATCTCAAAGTTTTGAATTGTTTGGTAATCAATCAGTTACTTCAAGAAATCTGTAAGAAATGTTACAGTGTTCATTCACAATATGGCATAATGAGAATAAATATATATTAAATTTACATAGCCATCCACCTTACTGGAAGCTTTTATTTACAGCTGACAGTGAATAAAATGTAGCTCTTCAAACTCCTCATGAAACGATAAAATCAAAGACAATTTTGCAGTCTATATCAAATGCACATAAGGTACTGCTCTATTTTTATTCCACACACCGATTGCACTTCTTACCTTTGAATAATATCACAAACACAGCTGACAGAATACCAATGATTATGTTCTTATGTTGTGATTCTACATTGCAGCTCTCAGCAGTCCAATAAATTGAGGTCAGGCGATGCAGCTGCTGCTGCTGTCTGAGGATTGTATTGAAGACAAATATCATGTTTAAGATCGATTAGAATGCGGCCCTTGTTTGTTACTTCTTCTCTTCCTTGCTCTGGTGCTCCCAAGGCACAGGATCATTTTCATCTGTGAGCGACCCAGTCTCTCTCTCGTGCCAGAACTGCTCCACGTCAGGCAAGACGATCCCATCTTTGAGGCTCACCCCGTCTGCTTCTCTCCCTCCTCCTCCTCCTCCACCTTGCTCTGGCTGGGGCTGGGGCTGGGGCTGGGGCTGGGGCTGGGGCTGAGCCTCTCTGCTGGGACCCTGACTGGGGCTCGAGCAAAGGCCCCGGTCCCCTCTCAGCTGGCCTGAGGTCTCCGGTCTGGGGCACGGCGACTGGAGAGCAGTGGGGTTATGGGGTCCGGGCTTCGGCTTGGGTGGAGGTTGTTTGCGCAGGGTGAGCCGCCTCCACAGCCCCCGGTAGCCCTCTCTGAACTCCTCGGAGAGGGAGAGGACAATGAGCGGGTTCACCAGCGAGAGGGAGAAGGTGAGCAGCTGAGCGGAGAGGGACAGGAGAAGGGGAGGAGAAGAGACGAAAGGCTGAGCTCCCTCGCTCTCTTTCTCCGCCAAATGACGCTCCCACACCCACACCACCCACTGTGGGAGCCAGAGGATGGCCATGGCTACGGTCAGACTGAACAGCATCAAGGTGAGTTTTCTGGATCTGATCTGGGTGCGCAGGTTCTGGGTCTTACTGGAGCGCCGCTGGCACCGGCCGTACGCCTTCCAGAAATACAGCAGCGCAAAACTCAGGGGCGCACAGAAGACCCCCAGGGGGTACGCCTTGACGTACACAGTCATGAAGTCCCGGGCCTCTGGAGGAACCAGCAGCACGCACACCAGCCCACGGCTCTCTCTCTGCAGCGTAGCGAACAGCCAGTGAGGGACGGTGACGGAGCAGGCAGACAGCCAGGTGAAGAACAGCACCACCAGGATGGAGCCCAGACGGATGCTCACCTGCTTGGTGGGGTTGGACACGTAGCGGTAGCAGGCTTTGGCCATGACCGCCACTGTGAAGCTCTTGGCTGCCATGCAGGAGTGGAGGAACCAGTCCGCCGTCTTGCACACCGCCCAGCCCAGAGTCCAGCTGGCCTTGGAGTAGGCGGCTGCTCGGAAAGGCACGGTGAACGCCAGCACCAGGCCGTCAGCGAACATCAGGTTGAAGATGAGGGAGTTGATGAGAGACAGTTTGCCCTTGTGAGCATTGGAGACCAAGATGCCCATTGCAGTGAGATTGCAAGCCAGGCCCAACATACAGACGACTCCCAGAATGGCCGGCACCAGGACCTTCAGCTCCCCGGGGTCCAGGTGCTGGTAAGACCCGCGCTCGTTGAATGACCACCTGTCTATGGAGCTGTTCACCACAGTCGCATTGTTCCCACTTAACTTATCCATCTTATCCAATAAGATGGTGGACTGATGCAAAAAGACCGGCAAAGGTAGCCAGGAGATGTGAAGAGATAAAAGTGATAAAAAAATATATATATGAAGGTAGAAAGATTTCCAGAAATGCAAGTGTGCCAAAGAAAGATATATAAACCAATCTAGAAATATTATCACTCTCAATCTAAACCTCTTATAATAATCGCATCAGAGAACGGATCGATTGGCAATCAATGATCACAGAGGAGCTCCTGTCTGTCTCCGGGTTTATCCTGAGACACAAGGATGCGGGAGTTTGTGCGCTTGGTTATAAAGATGCTGTTTGATTGACAGCTGCTGTCCCCAGCTGACAGACTGCGTGTCGTCGACAGCCTCACGGGGCCAATTAGAAAAACTCTGGAATAATTTGCACCGCATGACACATTAATGTATAGGATTTCTAATTTGAGTAAACGTTTGTTCAATGAATGACTGGCTATTGCAATAAGGCTCTCACATCATTATATAGTATTTACAGATGCAATAAAAGAGTTGTAAATAGCCAAGGAGTGTTGATGATGTAGGATTTTAGGTGCAAAATCAATGTCATTATAGCCATGATAGATTGGAACAATTTATTACACACAGAACATGAGGCGAGGTGGGAAATTCAGCAGCCACTAGCAGTCCAGATATATTTTTGGCTGCTAAGTTTGCTGTAGCCCATCAGCTATTTTGCCAGGAAAGCAACCTTCATTTTGAAGTTCTTTTTCTGCTCTAAAAATAGAAAAAATGAAGGGTAAAATTGTGAGCTTGCACACTTTGAAATCAACCACCCACTGTGGCCAGTGGATGAAAAATCGAGGTTCCTGTCTTCTTTGCAAGTCGGAGCCAAGAGACTGGCAATTTGTACACGTTTAACTCGTCTGTTCCACTTTTCATCCACATGAGAGCGCCCTTGCACCACAAGCAGCACATTTGAATTCACAGCACAGTCTCTTTTGAAGACATACAATTATAAATTGACATTTAATATTTGTGTTAGCAGTGTAACAGAGGAGGTCCAACAATGCAGGATTTGAACTTGCACATCTTTATTCTTTTTTATTCAAAGAAAGTCCAGTAAGCATAAAGACTGCATGGTAATTAATTGCATTTCAATACATTCTGAGCTATAAAAGTTTTTGTTTCAATTAGAAGTTTCACAAAGGAGGTTGTTTAGAAGACATTACTGTTTAAAGGAATCACACTTAATAATTCCCTGATTTCACAGAGTCCATTTAGTCCCTTGTCTGCTTTCCTCTAAGGCAGTTGGCTCTTAGCACAGATCTCAGACAAGCCCTTCCCTCCCTCAAATAGAGCTAATTGAGCGGCGGGTCTCCAAACTGATCAGAGATAAGTGCTAAAATACAACTTGCAACTGTTCCAAGTTACCCATCTTCAGCAAGAAGAGAAACATGGACAGGCACCGCAACAGTCTGAAATCAAATACACTGAAACAGGTTACTTCTAGTAGCAACCGTAGAGTCATTATTTTACTTGCATAGTGCCTTAAATGATCTGTAGACGTTCAAATAACTATATGCAGGCTGTCAGTTTCATCAGATGCAACACATGCAACACCGACTTCAAGAGCTATGCTAGCATTATCTTATGCCAACAGATCTAAGGTTGACGTTCAAGAATACATGATATGAAAAGTTTATGGTTTTTCCATCTACAGATCATTTTCAAAGTACTATCCAAGTAAGGTAAAAACAAAGAGGAATTTGGAGCAATTTGTTCAGCATCTCTTTTGCAAAGTTGATTTTCTTTCAAACTGATGACATCAGATTGACTGCAGTGTGATAAGGGCAACACTTTATACACATCACAGCGTAAAAGTAGATGGGTTCACCCCTGAACTCACAAGCATGTAGCCAGTGCTATAATGTAATCTTGACTACATGGCTTCAAGCACTTTCTCCACTTGGGACTTGAGTGGATTTTTTTTTTGTTTTGTTTATAGAGAAAAAAAAAGAAAAGAAAGAAAATTCCTAAGTTAACATTTCATTTTAAAAACATTCACACTCCTGCCTTGTACTCAGTCCCTCCCCCCTCCCGCACCCACTACATCGAACCCCCACATACCAAAAGAAGGCACCACAGCTTCTAAACAGAATCGTTGACCAAGAGAAGGACTTAATAAAACAACAGCATTAAATAAAACCATTGACACAGCCTGCGAGGGCTTCATTCACATTACCGACTACAGCAGTCTCACCAGAGAGACAGAAAATTGGGACTAGAAAGACTGACCGTGTTATTTCACAGGCAGAAACAACTCTCAGTTTCAGTCCTACTGAGACGGTCTTGGGGGTCAGGGGTCAGAGTTTAACAGTCTCTTCCTCTCCAGTAGAGATTCTGCAGCGGGTTGCACTGTCCAGTAGCTTCATGACTCCACAGTTTGAGACCTCGGGGTTGATCACATGCACTGCAGCATGAGCAGATTCAGAGACAGGGGGCACTGTCGCTACGTGACAACGAGCCACCATCATGTAAGCTAGATTTTGTCTGTGTGCTCTATGTTCACTGTACTTACATCCACCCCTTTTCTTCAAGGGCGAGGATCCAGAGGGCTGCTACATTACATTATTCATGCAGCAATCCTCTCGTTGCATGAATGCACAGGATTCACTTCTTCAGGTGTCCGCATGGCTAAATAAATTAAAAGTCAAATTGAGGAATGCAAGTGTCATGTGTGATGGAGTCTAGTTTGTGTTTTTGTTTTTTTTCCCATTCTGGATTTAGAGGTACCTTTTTCTCTTCCAGCGGTATCCAGGCTGAGAATTTCCCACTTCCCAAAAATTCACATTATCCAAGTCTATTCAGTCACTGGATACTCCCCCTTCCGGAAAACTCCACACCTCCTTAGCAGAGCGGTGAAACTCGAGACCAGCAGCAACTAGACATGAGGAGAGGAGGAGGAGGATATAGATAAGGGGTCCATCTCTCTCTTTCTCCATCTCTCTCTCTCTCTCCATCTCCACCTCTCCCTGCAGCCCCTCACGTGTGGTGGGGTCAGGGGTCAGCGGGGGGCAGTTGGCCCTCTAGTTGACCTTGTCTTGGAAGATGTAGAGGTTGTTGGTGGCCGCTACAGCGATGATGTTCTCGTGCGGGTGCCAGGTGGTGTGGAGGATCTTCTTACTGAAGTCTAGGCTGTCCACGCTGATCTCATCCTTACGACGTTTCCCGCCTACACACACCTGGTGGACAGCAACGGGGAAAAGGGCCACGGTAAGATTTACGAGTATTTAAAATAGTTTAAAAAAGCATCAATTAAAGCTGCACTATGCAATTTTTTCACGTTGGCAGCCCCAAGTGGCAGTGAGAGGTACTTCAATATTCAGAAATCATGTAATGATGTCAGTAAACTATGCACAGCATGCTCAGGTTTATCAATCCAGCCGGTCTGTGATCGCTTAACATCAAAGGATATGAAAGCGATCTTAAGTTTCGATTCATCACTTTTTTCCCACAACCATACCCAACACCAACATTTTTGAATAGTGCAGGTTTAAACTTGGGTTTGACTGTTTTTTCCTGGATAAAATCAAAATGAATAATAAAGTAACTTTATATATTGTTGAAAAATAGTTTTGATGAGAACTGCTGTACCTTGCGCGGCTTGAGAATGGCTCTGGGCTTGCTGTTCTCCCTGGATGCTTCCAGAGTGACGTCGCGCTTGGTGTTCCGGTCAAACATTCGGAAGAAATTGTTGTAGGAGCCCGTCATTATAACGCTGAGGAGGAGCAGAGGAGAGAGTTTATTGAGGTGGATGGATGGATGGATGGACGGATGGATGGATGGATGGACGGATGGATGGATGGGGAAGAAATCTCACCTGTCTGATCCATTCCAGACACACTCAAACTTGTCAAAGATGCAGTCGTTCTCATACAGAGAACAAAGTTTGCCCCGTAAATAGTCATGAACCTACAAAACAAACACAAAAAACATGGATGTCTTTAATACATTAAATAGTTTGTGGATTAATGATGAGAGTAACTTTTGTCCAATCAGGTGAAGGTAGGTGTGTGTGTGTGTATATTTGTGTGTCAAAAAAGAATAACCAGTGTTATTGATTGTCTTCTGATTGCTTCATTATTACAGTGCCACTACATTACTCAATGACAACATAACCATGTGCCTGACTGATGACACAATCACAATGCGACACCTGTCTGATTCCACAGCGACCCTCACCTAACCAGTCAGATTTGTTTAGCAGCATCTAAGATTCATCACTTTGCCTTTCAGTGCTCCACCATGCAACCCTAAGCTCTAATACCATATGCTCTACTTTCAGTAATCCCTTCAGACCTAGTGACCTACGCTAAGATGCTAGGCAGCAGGTGGAGGTGGAGCTGCGATTGGACAGGGAATCCCCCCTGAGCCCAGCTGATGACCTTATCAATCACGACTTGCCCTAAGATGGCTTCCCGTGATCAGACGGTGTGGATCTGACCCTGATGACCACACAGTGGGAGGTTTTGCCCTTCAGCTTGCACCAGCACCAGCACTATCACTCTTCCTATGGACAGTCAGCTCAATAAGCCCTCCTGGGGTAATTGCTGAAGATGACAGGGTTACGGATTGGTGGGGTGACAGTGGAACAGGATTACGTTGAGTGATTAGTCTGAAATCAATAAAGTTTGATTTGATCTGTACCTAACCTTTATTCACTAACTTGACCAGCTGAGAATTGTCTTTTGAGGTGACGACCTGTCTGAGAGGCAGATGCACAAGCACGTAAAAGCACACTCACACACAACCATAATGCACAAAGCAAAGGTGCATACATACCTGGTAGGTCTCAAGTGGTTTGCTCTCCATGTGAAGGTCCCACACCTTGACAGTGAGGTAGTCCCTTGTCATCAGGTAGCGCCCGCTGTGGCTGAACTTCACGTCAGAGATGGATGAGATGATTTCAGAGAAGAAGGAGCGCGTGGATGGATCCTCTGGTTCCTCAAAATCTGAGAGAGAAAGAGCACCAATGGAGGGAAGGCAGTTATCTTCTGACGGAGAAAGCAGAATTTGCACCGCAGGAGGTCGGCGCTTAAAAGAGATGCTGTTTTTCCCCCCGCAACTCTTTTAATCATTCATTGTGAGAAAACATAAAACAGATTTTGTTTGGGCGGTGGGGGCCGTCATTAGCGAAACAATAACAGCACAACAATGCCTGGGTGTGGGGTTTGCTACAGCAGCTGCATCTCTTCAGAGGATTATATCTGTGTGCTTAGGGGGACAGCCGTGGGTCAACATGCTTGGTAAATATTGGTTATGATTCATATTGATTCTGGCAGCTGCTGATCTGTGTGCAGGCCAGCACACTGGGGATAAAAGCCAGGCATTCCATCGTTAGCTGTCAAGTTATTGTGCTCCCTCTCCTCCCACCCTCCTCTCCTCTCCTCCCTCTCTTCTCTCCTCCACCCTCGCCTCCCCTCCTCCCATCCTCCCCACCTCCACCCTCCTCCTCCTCCCCCTTCTGCTGAGAATTGGAGAATAGCTCTGTGATGTGTCAATGGGGAGTCTAACAAGGGATGCAGTGTGAGAGATGAAAAAATGGGGGGATGAGGAAGGGATAAGAAAAACAAATCAATGTCAAAGTGCTGGGCCCATTTGAGCCCTGCTGGATTTGTGTGTGTCTGTGTATGAATGAGTGTGTGCCAAATTGTGCATGTATATATGCATCTGTGTGTGTGTGTGTGTGTGTGTGTGTGTGTGTGTGTGTGTGTGTGTGTGTGGTTGTGTGTGTGTGTGTGTCAGACAGTGAGATGCGTCCCTGCCCTCCCTCCGTCCCTCTCCTGGGGTGTATAATAGGGTCCCTGGGGAGTCGGCAGGGGGGCTGTTTCGTCCCTCTCTCTCTGGCCTGGGGCTCAGTGCTTTGGCAACCCCCTCCTATCCCCCCCACCCCGCCCCCCACCAACCCCTCAAACCCCACCCCTCCCAACATCCATCCATCCTCTCTCTCTAACACTGATTGATTCCAACAGTCTCCAGGACGCCTCACAGATTTATTGGTGTGGGAGGGGATACAGTATGATTGTATATATGTGTGTGTGTGTGTGTGTGTGTTTTGTTTGTGTTGAAGGTTCAGAGGGTTGTGTGTGTGTGTGTGCATGTGAAGGGGAGGAGGAGCTGTGTATGTGTGTGGGAGGGAGGGCATTATACATTGCTCTGAGCTATATGAGCTCATGCAGTGAGAGAGTAGGTCCGTATTAACAGACCTGTCCTAAGGCAAACGGGTGCACCTGCCTGCTGTGTGTGTGTGTGTGTGTCTGTGTGTGTGTGTGGTGTGCAACCTAGCACTGCATGTCTGGGCAAGTACCTGTCAAGGAATGGCGAGTGCATGTCAACATCAAATAATCAGAGCTTTGAATATTGTTTCCTCCCCCATCCTGCTGCAAGATCCCGAACTCCCAGCTGTGTTTTAATTTAGCCCCAAATGCTCATGTGCAATTCAACAGGATGTATGAGCGCACGGTCCAGTGAACGCATCAATATGGCTGAGGAAATAACTGACATTATTGAACAACAAGGTGTGTCCATGAGGGACTAATGCGATTGCTCTTAAGCCATTGATTTTCCCGCTAAAATGTCAATGTATTCATTATTCATCCCATCAAGAGTGTATGCATGTGATGTTAAGCTCAGGAGAAGGCCATTCATTGTTTGAGACTGAGAGATTTATTGATGAGTGAGTAGTTATCAATCCTAGCATATTGAGCCGGCTGAAGGCTGTGTGTCGGGACCACACAAAGGTGGAGCTGAAGCAGAAATACTGAATGTGAATTAGCCACCATGAACAGGCTGCTGTCATCCTCTGTCGTTCTGTTATTCTGTGTTCTCTCTCCTGTTTCCATCCTCCCATTCCTTCTTTGAACCTCATAATAATTTAATTTTTTTTATTATTATTCGCATTATCATTATTATAGAATCATTTTAATTAAAACAAATAAACACAAGAAGACAGCAGAAGATCGAAAATATAAGAATAGGGAGTAAAAACGATATAATAGTAAAAATAATAGAATAAAAGACATCACATGAAAGCAACTCTATAAAGTGTTTTACAAGATGATACAAGACGATATTGACTCTGACGGCCTAAGCTCTTCAGGCAGGTTTTACCAAGCCAAACCTTCTTTTCTATCACTCTTTCCTTTGTCTTCTTCTTCCATCTATCACTCTACTGGTACTCACATTTGCAGTGTTTGTCGCAGAGTGCGGCCTGTCTCATGTCACACAGGCGTATGGAGCCCTTGCTGCTGCTGTAGGCGAAGGTGTGACACTGCTGGGGGTGAAACTCTGCCGATGTGATCACCTCCGTCAGCTCCTCCATGTTGGACGGCTTGATGTCCACAATGTCTGAGAGACAGGCGCTAAGGAAGAACTACTACTTCTACACGAATACTAAAGACTGATATGGCTCACTTGGTAGATAGTGCAGTGGTTGGAAAATTAACACTAGAAAGACCAAGCCTCTGCCAATTGACTAATGTTTTGAATTTTAACGCTGAAATATCTCAGCTTTCAAAATGACCCACTTTCTGTATAAAGTGGTGTTCTTAGTTTTTCAAAATCTCTCAAGGAAATTGTATTTATAATTATATTTATGCCCTTTGTTGGTCTTCATTTAGACCCCTACAAATACATTGCTCTTTCTGGATGTGTGTCTTTTCCAACCACTATTTTTTGGGATCTATAAGAGGTCTCAAACATAGAAAAGACACAAATAGGAACCGTTTCTATTGATCCATGCATTTAGGTAGAGTGTGCATGTGCATGCGTTAGCCGGCAGGATACTGAAGCTGCGGTCGGTGATTTCAAGGTTCCACAGGTTCACCCTGAGGTCATCTGTGGAGATGTAGGTCTGAAGGTCGGAGTTGACAGAGATGGAGTTGATGTGGTAGGTGTGGGCATTGCTGAACACGCGGCGGGCTGTCGCCTCCACCATCAGGTCCATCGGCTGCAGCACCGGCACCTACGGGTGAAGACGGGGCCGTGAGGAAGGAGGAGAGAAAAATAGAGGGGAGAAAAATTAAAATGAATCTTCTTAAAGGCTTTGAAAGGAGTTTCGTAACACTATTTTATGTACTGTAAAGCCATTTTCCTACTGGGCATCCCTGATCTTTAGGTGTGTATGTGCGAGTGTGTGTATATAGCGTGTGTTTGTGTGTGTGGGAACCAAAAGTGAATGACTCCAGGGATGCATATGACATTTGCTGCACAAATCTTAATGAAACAGAGACAGCATTCAGATAGCAGCTGTGATTGAAGAGCTGCGGGGCTGTTTGATGAGCTAGTTCAATCGGACTGTGAATATCTGCTGTTACACGGCTATTGAGTGTTGTGGTCGTGCCTCTCTCTCTCTCTCTCTCTCTCTCTTTCTCTTACACACATAACTGAAGAACTCATCCCTGCTCTCCTGTTTGTGTGTGTGTGTGTGTGTGTGTGAGAGGGAGAGCTGTCAGATGGAGAGAAGAGAGAAAGCAAGGGAGGAGGAAGAGATGAGGAAGAGAGAGAGAGAGAGAGAGAGAGATGGCCCGAGGGCATCGCTAGGCCCTGCTGAGGAATGATAACTGAACTCTGCAGAATTGAGATGAGGCTCACACACAAACACACACACACACACACACACACACACACACACACACACTGCGCAGCGTTGCTCCGGCTTCAAAGACGCCCAGCACCAGTCTGCATGCAGCCCCCCGTTGGCCAGATAAAACCCAGACAAAGAGAGAAGGGAGGGGAGGGAGAGAGGAGAACAAATCGACTGCTTCTTCCCTTTTTCTCTCCTCCATCGCTGGCACTGAGAGAGAGACATGGCAGCCCAGCAGGCTGCTGTATCTCCATGGGTGTCACTTCATTTCCATGTCTTTCACTGGGTGTCCGGAGAGACATGGACCGTATTAACCCGTAACCCTAACACTGACAGTTACACTGTTCCGCCTGCCCCTTCCCCTTCTCAGGGCCTCAGCTGATTCTCTTATTTAAATTATTCACAATTGAATATTTTAAACCTATATTGAATATTTTAAACCTATATTGAATATTTTAAACTATATTGAATATTTTAAATCTATATTGAGACAGCCCCCATTTCAAAAAAGTAACACATACTCTTAAAAATCTATTGGTAACACAAAATTAGTGACAAGTCCCCGATTGACAAAACACATCAATAAAGTGAATCCTTTATGTGTTAGAGAGATGTTGATTGACGAACCTCAGATTATATTTAGAGGTTTTTTTTCCTCCAAATTTTTGCAATAACACTTTTCAACTCTTCCCTTGAATTATTCCCACCTCTCCTCCTCCCCACACAGATTTCACGGCCCCTAAACAGGATTGCCACAGTCCCGGCCTGTCCTCCAGGTTGCTATGATCCCCCGGCCAGCCAGACAAAGAGGGACAGACACGCTGAACACAGCACTAATCTATTATGGCAGGGACAGAGAGGGGAGAGCACGGCACACACACACACACGCACACACACACACACACACAGATTGCCCTGTCTGTCTGGCCTCTTTGTGTGAAAATTAAAGACCAGGAGGTAGTGGAGTGATAAGGATGAGAGAGTGAGAGACAGAGATAGAGAGTGAGAGAGAGTGAGAGAGAGAAGACAGAGGATGATCCGCTTCATGGTATTCATCTCACTGCACATATCGATCACTCATTCTCACTTTCTTCTGTCGCTCTGAGTCCTGAGCCGGTGACTGTGTGTGTTTGCCGGTGACAGCAAATCATTCATCAGTATTGGAACTGAGCATATGATATTCATCATGTGTTTAAATGGAAAACTGCATCAACTGTGAGGAATACTGACATGTGTGGCTGGATAGTAAGAATATTTGTACATAGGCATGACTGAAGGCTATAATAGCATAATGTGTGAATGATAAAACGACACAAAAACAAAAACATTTCAGCAGTTAATGCAGGGCCCAATTTAGACTGCGTGAAGTTATTTGTGTCTTAAGCGGATTGAGATCGTCTCATTTGAGCTGTTCCTATTCACACTACCTGATGTGCACACTGAGGAGCTTGGGCCTTCCCTTGTGCACAGCTTTATTCCAAACCTTGGCTTCTTTGGCCTTCCCATCGATTTGGTGGAAAATCGGGCCATAGGCTTTTCCATTTTCACATCTTTTAACTGAGGAATTGCCTTTAAATACCATGCAGCTTTAATTCAGTTTTGGTTAGGATGTGCATGAAGATTGAATTGGTAACATGCCCTTGGAACATTTATTGGATAAAGACATAATAAAATATATTTTTTGCCTATAAGAAATCACTGAAATATTTTTTTTCTCTATGTAAATTTTAAGTCCATGTCTAAATTATTTACAAAGTGCTATAACGCATGGTGCATTTTGGGGTTCAAAATCCTCTGCTCTCATAAACTATTTACAGCAACAGTATAAACTGCAGTTTTCATTTCTTACCCCCATGGGATATTAGCACATCATAATTACAGTTTTATGGGTTTCCATTCCCTAAATGGCAGAAAACCAGTTTACCAGTAAGATAAAAGGTCCTGGAAGGAAGGATCCTGATACTGGAGCTTGATTTCTTTTTCCCATACAAGATTAATCTTATTTTTCTAAAATGCTCCCTGTCTTCCACTCATAACCTGCCATTTGCCCCCTGCCATAAAGTCTAATTTCAACACCCCAGGTAAAGACATAGATGGGAATATTTGAGTTTATGAGTTCACATATGTAGAGAGCGATTAAATCATGCTCCATTTTTTATCTGAATATTCGGCGCCAGTGATATCATTGTAGTGTGAATGCTTGAGCAACAGTGTATCGTTATAGTTTATAGTTTATAGTTATCTTTATAGTTGTCGCTCTAGGTGTGAATGGGCCTTTAGACTGAGTTGTGTGTGGCCTCTCACCCGCAGTGAGGTGATGGTTGACGGGTCTCTGATCCGTCCATCCTCATCCTTCAGGTTGTAGCCCTCTGGACGCTTGTCTCTCTCACTGATCTTCCACAGCTTCACTGTCTTGTCTGGGATGGATATATCACACACACACACACACACACACACACACACACACACAAAATACAGTTAGAACATGGCTCACGACAGCGAATGTGAGATGCAAGAAGGATGCGGGGGGTTGGGTAGCCAATCTGGCATGTAGCTGGGCAGCAGCCAGCTAGCATGATGAATGGCGGCTGCTGTGTACATTCTGATGTCACTGATATCAATCTACAAGTTGACTTCATTTCCCTGCTGAACGCTTCAACCTGAAAAAAAGACATCAGGAGTCTTTCCAATTTTGTGTTGCATAAACAACACTTACAATCCATTTTCTTGGTCTAGTGAATTGGATGGCAGCAGCAGTCAGGTTGGTGTTTTTTTTTTAAATTATTATTATTTCTGTGGTGACTGTTGGTGTCGGGGCTGCGAGGCCATCACCACAGGACCCTCCACCATCTGCTCCAGCCACCGCTAGCACTTCTGTGGCAGCCATGCATGAAGCTCACAATCTGCAAGACGTCTCTCTGCTGATGTGTGTGTGTCTCTTTGAGTAAGTGTGTGTGTGTGTGTGTGTGTGTGTGTGTGTGTGTGTGTTCCTGCTGTGGCAGCCATGCATGAAGTTTTCAATCTGAAACGCTTCTGCTGGTGGCGCTGGCTCAGTCAAGTGGAACACATGTAGATAAAACGGCCAAAAGGACATTTTCATGTGATATTAATAACAGCTTGCTCTGAGGAAAAATACATAACCTTTTAAATAGTATCATCTGTACATCCGTCCACTCTGGAAAGTGAGGATTGAACTCTGCTCTCGGTTGTCATTGTTATTGACAAAGCACAACACTAAGCCTATCTTTAAACATGCTCTCGTGATAGATTACCACTGGTTTTCTTCCAGCCGTGACCATACTGGCACAGGATATTGCCACTTGTGTCTTTCCTTCCTACACTAGCTCCTTCCTTGCCTACCGTTGGTGGAGAGCAGGAAGTAGGCGGCGTTCTGCTGCGGAAGCCATCTGATCTTGTTGATCTTCTCCTCAATCTCCAAACTCTTCAGGTAGTCAAACTCCGGCTCATGGCTCTGGAAGGTGCTGTAAACATTGTACTCCCCTCGACGCTGGGGCTGGCTCTTACTCTGCGGCGGGGAACAGAGGGAGAAATGCAGTTTGATCTTGCAATCCAGAACGACAGTTTGATTCCTAAACAAAATATCCAACATTTGAAAAAATTGAAACCAACTCTCACAAAATTATTGCTGGCATGAATGTAATACTATGGGTCATTTTAAGACTTTTCCTTGCAAAAAAGTTACATTTTTGCGGATAGAATCTTCTACAGTTTTGAAATATTGAATCCAAAATGGATAAACAGCATTTTGGCATGAAAACCTTCATTTGCTGGTTGGTGGCCATTTGTCTACTTGCAACCAATCTTTTCAAGTTTAATGTTTCAAGACTCTGTCAATTGCCCAAGGCAGTAGAGCAGTGTAATTAGTGTTGCATTGTGGGCACTGCCTTACCTCCTGCTCCCTCTGGAAGACAACCACTCTGCCTCCTTTATCCCCGGTGGCCAACAGCTCCCCCGATGAGTTAAACTCCACCGTCGAGATAATGTCAGCTGCAACACAGGAAGCAGAGGAGAGGGAAAATGTCAGTGTGGAAGAGCACAAAGCTATCAAGATATCAGTCAGACAAAAGGAAAGGCCTTTTAGTGAGAGCTGGCACAAAGGCTTCTGAAAAATACATCAGGGGAGGGGAATCTTGGAAATGCTGTGACAAACCCACAGAGAACTCTCTAGCACAGATAACCTAGTTTGGCGAAATATGGGTTAGGAGGAACCGCTGGGTGAGCCGCTGTGTGATAATCAACTAATTCACCCCCTCGTCTGATTGAAGTGAGCCAATCTGTGCCATTTAATTACACTCCTACTTTTAAAGCACGCTGCCGCCACACTAACAATGCCATTCATCTCTCCTCTCCTAGCTGCGAGACCCCATGCTGCTCAGTGACGCTCCTGCTCCTTCATTAGAATAGGAATCCTGACATCTTAAATCCACAGTCGTAAACCTTTAAACCATGCAGTCTACTGGCACTGACATATAGAGTGAGGTCTAGACGTGAAGGCAAAACACACTTTATCGCTTTCGTGACAGCACATCAACAAAATATAACTGCAATAATACATCATTTCGTCGCTCACAAGCTATCGCCTCCATTCCTCGGTGTCTCTGCATGGCTACAGTTTCACTGAAAGGTAAATAACAGACACCTACCCTTAAGGTAGCTTTTCCTCTCCTCCTCAAAGACATACATCTGCCTGGATTTAGGAGAGGCTAATGGTGACTGTAATTATTATACAGCCCCGGGCTAAAAACGCTCAGCATAATGTCTGTCACACACCACAGCAGAAGCTAGCCCTCGATTTAACTATGACAATAATATGAGACATATTAGAGAGAGTGAGACAGAGAGGGAGAGAGAGGGAGAGAGAGAGAGAGAGAGAGAGATTGAGAGAGAGGAAGTGAGAGAGAGCTTGTTGTTTTGTACCCCCCACGCCCTCTGTGGACCTGCTACTGGCGGAGCGCTGAACAGGAGAGGGGAATGTTGCTATGGAGACCGTTTCCGTCTCTAGCGGCAGTCGTAGGGGTGTGTATGTGTGTGTGTGTGTGTGCGTGTGTGTGTGTGTGCCAATAGCTCTCAGACTTAGTTGCTGATGCTAGCTGTAATTCAGCAGACAGAGTGAGAGAGAGTGCTGCAATAGAGTGAAAACCCAGTGCTGCATCTGGGGGAGTGTGTGCAGTTCGATGCAGCACACAGCTTCTTTAGACAATAGACTCCCTGTAGACTGGCTCATCTCTCTGCATAAAGCGGTTTCACATGGTGGAGACGCTGGTGAGAATGAGTAAGCGTCATGTCTCCGTGTGTGTGTGTGTGTGTGTTATATGTATGCATCCTCCCCTAGTTTCAATTTGTTGCAGAGCGGTGTAGAAGAGAAAGCCATATTCTTTTCTGCAGCTCGGTGATGAGACCCCAAACTGAGCGGAGGGATTCTCACAGCCATGTGTTGATAATGACGTGCAGAGGGGGGGGGTGGCAATCCTAATCATATTTGAATCTAGGAACTAATAACATTTCCTAGACGAGACACACTCTGACCTAATTACAGCCTGGGAGTACCCCACTGACACACCATATTGTTATCGCACACGCCGCAGACACACTGGCACGCGCACACACACGCACACAAACACAAGCTATAGTTATCTCTCTCTCTGTGTATCTACAGTATCTGCCAAACGCTTACACACGCGCATGCACGTGCAACCCCCCAACACACACACACACACACACACACAATAATATCTTTCCCAACGCCAGCAGTCCACAGCTACTGGT
The DNA here is from genome assembly GCF_048128805.1 of Centroberyx gerrardi. Classification (NCBI taxonomy): domain Eukaryota; kingdom Metazoa; phylum Chordata; class Actinopteri; order Beryciformes; family Berycidae; genus Centroberyx; species Centroberyx gerrardi. The sequence goes on along the minus strand of NC_136012.1, from coordinate 15,201,439 downwards.
GTGGAGCGAATGGAAACGGCTTAGCAGTCAGCATTCTTGAATCAAACTCTCTCTCTCTTTTTGTCCTTCATTCTCCTCTCCTCTCTTATAAAATCCTTTTCTTTCTCCTCCACTCCCTGCCCTCCCCTGCTCACTCTCTCCTTCCCTCATCATCAACACATTAAGCCACTGAGGAGAAACAGTAATTGATGGAGGCCGTTTAACGAGTTTACACACGGATACATCCTTCAATCATCTCACTGAATGAACAGCCAGGGAGAGCCACTGAAGCTGAAACTAAGAATAACGTGATGGAACGCTTCCCTAAATGAGTTTTCCTCATGCAAATGTTTTCTAACCAGACAGGCAATCTATTCAACCTCAGCCACTGATGGAATTGTGTTTGAACAGTAACATACAATTTTTAGAGTGAAAATTCATTATGAGGAATAATTTGATTATTGGCAGTGGGCGGGGTGGGCGGAGTCTCCCGAATGATTCCTGCTTGTATCGGATCAGGTTTTTATTATATGAGCACGGTTGGCTGGCATGGCATCTGAGGTTTGAGGTGGATTGGAATTAGAACCAGGCTGGCGACTTGGCTGATCAAATGTGTACTTACAGACTCTCTCTCACACACACACACACACACACACACACACATAGACCTTCATCAGCAGACCATAACTGGATGAAGGCCATAAATCCTGTGGGCAGCCAGGTCTGACACAGGCAGGTCAGGGCTTCTAGATGCATCAGAGAGACGCGGCAGATAACACACATCCATCACCAGTAATAACACAGACAAGCCTGTTGGCCTGCTGCTGTGCTGTGTGTGTATGTGCACTGTATGTGTGTGTGTGTGTGTGTGTGACAGTGTGTGCATGCATGCACGTACGCGCATGGCACAGCGCTCATCTGTTTCTACGCACCAATCTGAACCTCAGTAGCCCCTTCAGCATGCAATATAGAATTGGGAGTCAAACCAATCGGATGGAAACATAGATATGCATTGATTCTGGAATGAGAACGCTGCATGAGAAGCCAGAAGTACAGGGAGGTGGGCGAGGATACTGAATGTATTTATAGACGCCCAGGCATGCAATACGTCCATCACGCATAACAGAAAGTGCCACTATCGTGCAGCTAAAATAAATCATATTGAGAGAAAGGGAAGTCTAGCCCAATCTGAGAGAAGTGCAGGGGGGGAGGGGGGGTGGGGGGGGGTTGGCGTTGCTCTAAGTAGGTCAATAAAAGATTGTACAGCGTGTCTCGTTGATACAGACACAAACAAAGACTAAAATAGGAGCACCCTGGCTAACATCTATACAACACATAATCCTGGCAGGGGTGAACACAAACAGGATAAAGTCAGGCTTGATCCAGTGGCACCACGAGGGTTGTGTAAGGCACACGGACCCAAAATGGTGTGACCGCATGGAAAGCTAGTTGCATAAGTGTGCAGTAATTCCAGGTAGAGGGAGGGGAAACTGGCAACACGGTGTCGTGTAAATGCTTTGTTAGCGTTAGACATGGAGAGAGAGGATTACAGCACTTGCGCTGAGCTGCCTGCGTCAAAGGATCAGGCGGGGGATAATTTAGGTCCGTTCTCTCTCTGCCTCTCGTTCTCATTCCATCTCTGATAATCTACAATATGCATCAATCTACACTACTTTTCTCATACAGGCACACGCACACACAGATTCTGACATCTGAATGTTTGAACATAGTCTCCTGCATGACATATTCTGTATGTAGAGGCTGTACGCTCTTCAAATCACCATATTCTGTGCCGGAAAAGCGACTGCTATAGCTTCATTTCAGACCTACAACAATGGAGATCAATCAGAATTTTAAATAAACCCCACCACCTACTGGTGTGGTATCCAGCCATATGATTAAGGCTTTATTAGACGTTATTAGCTCCACACAATGCAACACAGCACAATGCAGCTCTCTTCATCTCAAGAGCATGACTCTTTGTAAGATCTAGAGTGAACAAGCTAATTAACCTGGTTTCTCCAGGATCAGTCCCTTGAGATGGAGACAGGATGTGTGTGTGTGTGTGTGTGTGTGTGTGTGTATGTGAGTGCGTGCATTTGTACTTGCGTGTCCGTGTGCGTGCTTTTGTGTATCCGCACACTCCAGGGAGTTGAGGGTGAAATGGGCGAGACGTGTTACTGCTTCACTTCTCACACTTCATTAACACATCGCTATGGCACACATCTGACTACAGACACAACACGGGATGGAGCGAAACAGAAAGAGAGAGGGAGGCAGGGGAAGAAAGTGGGCTTGAAATCAGTGATCGATTTGTGCACCGAGATGAACATCATGAAAGGGATCATTCTCCATCCTTGTTATTTGCTATTCCCTTAGAAAAATGAAGAAAGAGATAGAAGGGGGATGGGGGGAGCGGGGGTGCATACAATTATTACCCACCGCCAAAACAAAAGCTGTCTCTCCCTCTGTACGTCTCTCTCTGTTGCTTTGGTGCAAACGCTTTGATCTCCTGGTTTCGTCTTTTAAAGGTTGAAGTGAATCAAAGTTGAGGTGCTTGCTGTCTAGGCCGAGGTGCTCTGTCTGTGTCTGTGTGTACAATGACCTTATCACCAAAACATGAAAAATTCTGTCTGACACCGCTTCCTCGACGGGACACAGGAATTAACTATCAGAACTTACAAATGTATCCCATTACAAAGTCCAGAAAGGTCAAACACTGCTTAGCCTTCAGGCTAGCAGCACACCAATGACTCACACACGGTACATCTATCACAGCGCCGACACAAAGCTACTGACCAGGGAGTCCGGGCCGTATCACAGTTGAGAAATATGATATTTTTGTAATCTTCCTACAGTAGAAATACCAAGGGTATTCTTTAATAAATTCTCATTAAATTTTCATGGTGCTGCAGACTTAATAAGAAGCTAATCAGGGGATGAAAGCAGCTGCTGAATAAGGAGTGTGACTCGCCCCAACTTCACAGCTTGCCATTAAACCAACCCCCACCCCACCCATACGCGCACATACACATTATCTTTCTTCTGCTATGTGCCGATGCGGGGCCCGGCGTTTTGAGTGTTTCCTAGTGAATAATGGATGGGACCTGGGGGTATGGTGGGCTAAGTCTTTTTATGCCGGGGTCCTAAAGTGTGGCCCCAGGCCGTTTGCCTTGGCACAGGCAACCAGGCACGGCTCTGCTCTCATCAGCGGCTGCAATAAAGGCTGTGAGCTCTCTGTTATGAGACTGCATCAGTATTCAGTGGGGCTAGAGGGGTCACATCACACACAAGCTTGTACTAGCATCAGACAGACATAGGCAGCAAAGGAGAGAGAGAGAGAATGAGAGAACGAGGGGGTAGGGAAGAGAAGGTGGAAGGGATTACATGTCCCACCAATAGATCTTTAGGTCATTGTTCCGGTGGCTAAATTGTAAAAGACCAGAAATCAATACCAAAGCAGACATTAGGTTAGGTCCTGCCTCACAGCAAGGAAGCTATTTACATTTTACACCCAAGTGTTCAGCTATTTGACAGTTTCATCCATTATCAAAACATCCAAGGTGGGCATTATGAAAATTAAGTGATACCCATGTTGTAGGAGTGTAACAGTCCATTGACTCGACACTGCATTAAAGCAGTCTCCAGCCACATACATTGATATACAACTACAACCACACACTACACACACACACACACACACACACACACACACACACACACAGAGAGAGAGAGAGAGAGAGCCATGCAGCCCAGAACCATCCATCCTATCACCATTAGCAATGTGTCATCTGCAGGCGGTTGGTATATGCAAATCAGATAGAAATGTAATTTTCTTCTCTCCAGACAACAGCGTCTCTGGAAACTTCGAGAGATCGCAATTTCAGCAGCATACACTACAGTAAAGAATAGCCAGTGCACATACAGGCACACACACACGCACACACACACACACACACACACACCCACGCGCACGCACACACACACACAGAGAGTCAATGTAACGCCTATAGACCCATTGAGGCGTGGGATTGGTGCAAGGCAAAGGTCAGTGCGAGTGACATCATTAAAACGTGACATCATTAAAATGTCCAGCTACTCTGGGCAACCACGGCCTGAGGGAAATCCCTACCACCTCACCTCTACTCATCTGGGACCTGTGTATGTGTGTGTGTGTGTGTGTGTGTGTGTGTGTGTGTGTGTGTGTGTGTGTGTGAGAGCATGTGTGGTCTGAGTGCACTGGAATCGAACCTGCTGGACAGTTGAGACATTGGTGAATTTACGAGGACGGGCTACAGACCCAGACACTGGCCGTATGATCTTTGGCTGCAGAAAGTCTTCATACCACTTAGGAGGCAAGGATCGGGAGAGTGAATGGGCACAGACACACACTAACACACACACACACACACACACATACACACTCATTCGTGATATATGAGGCGTGACAATCGGTCATAAATTAAAGTAATAAAAAAATACAAAGATAGAGGCTCTGTGTTTGAAAAGCCCAGATGGGACGGAGACCAGACAGTCCTACATTTTAAAGAGACACACTTTACAACCTGTGTAACTCTTATCCACTCTCTCCTGGTGATCTGCATTTGGGGTGAGCCAGAGAGTAAGAGAGAGAGAGTGAGAGAGAGAGAGAGAGAGAGAGAGAGAGAGAGAGAGAGAGAGAGAGAGAGAGAGGGAGAGAGAGAGAGAGAGAGAGAGAAGACGGAAGAGGATCCACTCATGCTTTTCATATCAAACAAAGATATCCATCACCCCCCTCCACTTCCACCCCCACTTCATTTCTCTCGCTCTGAACCAGTGACTGTGTGTTTAGCGGTGACAGGGAATCATCCATAAGTGCTGAAGCTGAGCAAATGATCATGCTCTCCCGTATTTAAATGAACAAACCAAAGAAATACAGTGAGAAAAGCAGCTAGTTTGAGTGTATGGGGGCTTTTCTCTGCCTTCCAAGCCTCGACTTTGCCTCTCCTCCAACCTGCAGTGGCATCAGTAACCTGAGCTGCTCTCTCTTGGGCAAATGGAAGCCATGGTGGCACTGACCCTCCTTGCAGCCCGCTGCCCTCCACATACCCTTCAACTACCTCTATTCTATTCTATGCTATTCTATTCTATCCTCTTTTGTAGATAATTTGATTCTATATGTCATTTGATTAATTAATAAATTGAAGGTGTTTCCATAATCAATTTTAAAATCACAGTACGTTTGTGTTTTGTCAGATTTTCCCTTTTCAAGCATTTATCTGGATGGTAAAAATGTAAAGCTGACTGGTCTGCAAATAAAACAAAGTGCATGGAATTCAAACTGAACGATAAAGAGAAAAAAAATGTACTCCTTCTAAATGTCTATACTATTTAGCAGACTGATGAGCACAGACAAATACAAAATAATCAATTATTCAGCAACAACAGAATAATCAATCAGAAGCATGTACAGATGCTCACATCCCCATTTACATGCTGATGACTGAAAAGTTGTATTCATCAATGGTAAAGGGATATTATTAATGGTCAACTGATATGTTCAGAGGCAACACAGTATTGTGTATCACTGTGTTAATGACTGCATTACAGCATGATGTGATACCATTACAGTGTGTATAAAATGAGTCAGAGTATATAAAATTAAATCTCCAAATGGTTCTATTATCTTTCCCACTGATATCCATGTAGCAGTTCATCTCCATAATCGATGTGTGTGATCAGTGAGTGGGCATGAGGGTGGTAATGAGATTACAATGGCCTTAACAGTATCTGTAAATCACTTCTTTTTTTTTTCTTTTCTTTTTTTTAACGCTGATCAATGAACTAACCAGCTTGCAGTAGGAAGGAGGGAAGACAGAGGGAGGACAGGTGGAGCTGGTTGGTTGAACATGAGGGAGCCATTAACCATCAAACAGTTAACAGACTGATAATCAGGGGCTGATGTCTGGTCAATGAGGAGGAAACACACGTGCAGCAGCATTAGCTTTGGAGCTGCACAAAACAGCTTGGGCATTGTTCAACGTTCAATTATGAAAAAGGCACTTTGTGTATGTGTGTGTGAGCGTGTGTGTGTGTGTGTGTGTGTGTAGCTACTCTGCACTTGGCACTGAGGGTGATGCTGACACACAGCTCTTTCTCATATTTCATATCACTGTCTGTAAATGAGGTGCAGGCCTACAACCAGCCACCTTAACCGTCCTTGTCTACTTGTTTCAACAATGTGAACACACGACTCTGGAAACACACAACTGCATCATTTATTCATCAACTGTTCATTTGGTTTATAGCCGCGTTACATGTTCATTAAGGCTCCAGATCCTGAAGCAGCTGCACAGGAGGCTTATTCCCTTGCTGCTCATGTAGGCTGCACAGATTAAAGCCCTGATTTCCCTCGGTCAGTATGGTCATCCGAAAATAGCCAGGTATGATGGGAAGCCACCTCGTCATCCCTAGCAATCGATACCACACGCGATTCTATAAGCTGCTATAACGAAAAAAATAAATAAATAAAACACTAAAATATTCCTATAATATCCCTATAGGAAGTAGCAGTGTGTCTGAGGTATTCGATAGTGAGTAGAAAATGACCTTATCACACTTTATAATATATTAATCTCCTGTGGTACCACTATAATATTCCAATAGGGACTTTTTTTTGCTGTTATATTTGTATAAACATTTTTTTTATCTCTTCTGGCATCACTATAATATTCATACAGCCCAATATTCCTATAATGACTTATAGTTTTGTATCCTTATCCATAGCTAAATTCCAAAATCATATGCGTATAATTCGCCTTATCGGCGGCTCCCCGATATGACAGCTTCGAGATATAAAAATGAGTTTTTAAACACCATCAAACGAAATACCTTCGGTTGCATAGTTGTGGTCGCGAAGGAAGCTGTTGTTGATTTTCCGGGTGTCACTCTCCTCCTCCATTGATAAATCGGCTGGTTCGGGATCCTGAAACCGGCAGACCTGCTCCCATCCTGCCCGGTACCGTCAGCAGGCGGGCTGTGAGACCAGCGGGGGGCCTGTCATAGCTCCAGATCTCCGGCACAATCAACAGAATGATCAAATACGTACTGGCAGGTCCTGTCCACACCTCAGGACGCATCCAACAGCCCGGCGCAACGCAATGACAGTGCTGATTCCAACAGTGCCGTATATTACCAATTAGATTAGTAACAGCCTAATTATAGCGCATTACGTCCTCGGCTTCAAATAACTCACCGAAACATGCTCTCTCTCAAAGAATATGAAAATATGCTCGGTATCACCACGGAGACATAACGCCTAGGCAACTGGTTGGAAAGCAGAGCGCATATTTCGCTGCTGTGCCGTCTTGAAGGTAGCTGAACCCGCAGCAGCAGCACTCGGTAAATCTCTTTTGGAGGATTTGAGTTTAGGCAGGCTAGATTTGCCCCCCTCCCAGCGCCAGCGGGGCGGGCGGGATTATGCGTCAACAAGCTTGCTCCGATCAGTATTTCCACGTCAGGCTCTCGGCTCTCGCGCATCTCCTGAATGCCACTTCGGATCCAGCTTCGGAGTCTGTTTCCCCCCCTCTCTCTCATTCACCGGAGCGGACCAGTGCCTCTCTCTCTCTCATCCCAGTAGCTCAGCTGACTCACTGTACTGGATAGCGCAGAGCTGTACCCACTCTGCTATTACCGACGCGCTTCAGCAAAGGGCCCCTCCCATGTTGCCTGGCGGCTGGCTCTTTAAAAAAAAAAAATCACAAGCGGCAAACGTGACGCTCACTCGAACCACCACGATATTCCTCAGAGAAACAGTTCAGCCCAAAATCTGTTCATTTGTGAGGCTGCTGACCACCAACCGGGTTCATGCTTATAAAGCTGATGGCTGCCTTATGGCCTATAGTGGCAGGTTGCTTCATAAGACTGATAACACTGCATCTCCATCCCTCCATACTGCTGCAGAGGCATCTACATTGTCACAGTAAACTGAGCAGTGAGCCTACTTTCTGCTTCCCCCTCTGCATTATAGACCCAATTCCCTGACAGCTGCTATTCATGCCCGGAGAAGACAACAGGCACTTTAACAGAGTGTTATAAGAAGTGCATGACATGGCACATTTCAGTGTCTGTGTTTGTCCAGACACTTGGAGAAGGGCTGGAGAGGTTCAGAACGAGAGAGAAATCAGGGCAGAGAGAGAGAAAGAGGCAGAGAGAGAGAGAGAGAGGAGAGAGAGAAGGAGGGAGGGAGGGATGAGTCGAAGAAGGGAGAGGACTGGAGAGGAGAGAGCAACAGCCAGGAAGAGAGGGAATAAGGAAAATGAGAGAACCCAGACGCTGATTAATTAGATTAGTAGGGCCGCCGTCTGCGCCTCTTTCTGGAAAGATCTCATTTCCATGCTGAGTTTAATAACAGCACACAACATGCCTTCTTCTGGACAAACTATAATCTACGATGCGTGTGTGCATGTTGTGTGTGTGTGTGTGTGTGTGTTTGTGTGTGTGTGTGTGTGTCGCATCAGTATGGCTCTGCTTGCAGTGCATCCTCGCCCTTATCTACGCACTTTTACCCAAATCTTTGGTTCCACAAAGGGACTGAATATCTCCTCTCCAAGAGCCGCAACACACAGCAGCAATAAAGAGATTGCGGAGCCCCCTCTCCTAAATGCATTAGCTCCCTAATCCACAGGACCATTTGCACACATACAATCCCCTGCTCCACTGCTAATGGGGATCTGGTTGTGAGGGAGGCAGGCTGCTCATAGCAAAAAATAGGGCCTTCCTACACATGCTATTTTACACCCCATCACCCTCCAACCTCCATCGGAATACATTACGGGGTATTATCCATGCAGGGGGATAATGAAGGCTGCTGGAGCATCGACGAGGGCCTGTGATTCACATGCTTCCATATTTACAGTCCTCTGCTCCCCTAATGAAATCTGCGGTGAAACGCTGCCATCCTTGACCTCCCAGATCTGACTGAGTGGTCAGCGGTGCTTCTCATCTCTATCAATATTTAAACAGGGTCTGCGAGGACAAAAGAAACGATGTGGATGTTCCTCATCCCACAAAGACTTAAGCTGAGTTACAGTTGAGCGGCAAGGCCGAACGAAATTGAAATGGAACCAGTGAAACAATGGAATTAACAGAGTTGGTAGAATGAAGCCGCATGGTTGGAAGATTCAGTTTTGTCAGATTTTCTTGGGATGTGAGGGAAAATTGCTTTGTGCCGGTATAGGGCAATGCTCTGCTTTGTGTATATGTGTGTGTGTGTGTGTGTGTGTGTGTGTGTGTGATTGAGAGAGAGAGAGAGAAAGGGAGAGAGATGAAGGGCGAGAGTGGCAGTTAAAGGCACAGGGATATTTGACTGTATAATGAACGAGTGAGTGGAAAACGCCGCTTGGAGCCAGAGCCTGAGATCAATGCTGCAGCTCTAATAACATCTACAGTCTTCCTCGCTGCCTCCATCCCCTCTCCCTGTGCATATATGCCAATCCCGTCTCCCCTTACCCCCCTTTCGCTCCCCTCTCATCCCCCCCCCCCCCCCCCCCCCCCCCCCCCTCTGCTGCCAAATGACTCTCTGCTTTGGCCTCCAACATGCTCCACCGCTGCCTCCTGGGCCGCTGAAAAGCATCCTGGAGTAGCAGCGCTGATTGGAAACCAGTTTGGCTCTTAAATTGATGTAGTCATGTGACCTGACTAGTGATCCCAGGTCGATACTCATATTCTTAGAGCTTTTTACTCATAAGGCCTCAAGTTTCTGTAGCCCATACCTCTTAGCTCTCCCGCTCCAAGCCTCTAGCTAGTTTGTCTCCTCTACTACCTCACTTCTCTCGCTCATTAAACCCCATCTCCCACTCCACTGGGTAGAGACCAGTGACAGCCTGTCTACAACCCAGCTGCCGTGTGTCAGACTTGCAGGAAATGCTCGGGGGGCCACCCGAATTGGAGAGCATGTCCTCAATTCTCCTTGATCGTGTGGACAAAGTGGGTTAAATTAGGCTCTAGCAGCCAAACATATAGGGACAATCAAATGGAAATGATATTTTAGTCATGCCCAATTGCTTTCCTTGATGTGTGGTAATTGCTTGACCTGGGGATGCCTGTGTAGGGCTACAGGCGGCAACCACACTCTCTGCATACCAAGCAACATATATGCACACACATACACATGCATCCACACACACACACACACACACACACACACACACACACATCGACATACAGTAGTATAGCTGCACAGCGCAGTTATACTTCAGCTTTTCTGGTAATGTATTTAACTGCACTACCGTCATATCTCAAGATTGCAGTCAATAATATATTGACCACTGGATAATGTCTGGTTTAAATAAGGTAAGGTATTGATTACTTTCATCCAGTTAATCCAACAAATATGTGTTAAAGGTAGATCAATCCAAAATCTATTTAGGACCCATATTGTTAATCATATTTTGAGGTAGACCTACTATCAGCACACATATGCATTTTGCAGCAATTTCTAGAGTGGCTTGTCTTCAGAAGCAAAAAAAAAGTTGATGAAATTATGGAATATTTGTACTTTGACCACTGAGCACTACATCTATTCCCCTTTGGTTCAATAAGAGCGAGGAAAAATCAGTCTTGAGATTTGAAAGTAGTGAATAGACAAAGACATCACACAACCTGGCACGCAAAAAAATACAAAAATAGAAAACAATTCAATTTCTTCAGCTTGAATGGATGGAATTAATATTTGAAATATATACAGTAAAGCCTATTTAGTAATTGAGTTGATTTTCATTGAGACAAGCTGTATCAGACTGCACCAGCTGAGCTAAATACTCCTCTTAGTTATAATTTTCACTGCCTATTTACTGGTATTAGATCTCATGCTTGTTATCAAACAAATCGTGACAGTCATCGTTCACTAGCATGAGATTCTCCAAACCTTCATCGGCTTCCATTAGCCACACAACCCAGCCTGGCATTAAGAGGAGCTAAACACATGAGGGTAATAGGATTGGCCTGGCAGTCCATCTGTCAGGGGACGGAGCAGCAGCAAACCCCAGGGACAGAGCACCCTGGCCTGGATACACCTGCTCAGGCTTCCTCTTTCTTTGCACTCCATGGAGATGTTTATTCAATATTAATACATAACCTTTGTGAGAGTAAAACGCAGTCACAAGTGCACTGCAAAAAATCTCCATCTTAACAAGTCATTTAGGTCTGTTATTGAGTCCTAAAATCATAATTTTCTTAAAATAAGTGAAGAAAATGTGCCAATGGGGTTAGTTAATTTAATTTGCTTCCAACGCAAATCAACTTGTTTAAGAATTTTGTAGAAGCAAGTGTCATTTTCTTGATAGTAGTGCAGTGATCTGCCTTATGCCTTACTCTGCCTTATGCATTAAGTGAAAGTGCATTGGAAAAAATCAATTATCTCACCTCATTGGCAGAATGTTTGTCTTGGGTTAAGAAAAATAAGATTTGAAGGCTGAGACTAAATGTCTTGTTAAGATGGATGTTTTTTTGCAGTGTGTGTAAATACCATATTATAAGGAACTGGTAAAATGCTGAAATTATAGACTCCATTGCCAGTGTATAACCTTCTGGCTTTAAATATTCTAAAATGTGGCTGCTGCTGTCTAATAGAGTACAGATGGAGATGCATGGTAGTGGCGGGTGCATGAATGGAGTGGGAGACAGGGTGGGGGAGGGATACAGAGGAGAACGGAGGGCCTGGGAGAGGGAAGGAGAGAAAGATAAAAAGATGGATGCATAGTTTTGGTAGAGGGCATTAAATCAAGCCTAGAGGCTGTCCCTAAATCAGCAGGCTTTACTCTTGGTGTCATTCCAATTACATCAGGATGAGACTAATGCCCCATCGCTCCGAGACTCAGACCAGCAGGATTGGATTTCTGTTTCCCCTGACTCTCCTTTCCCCTCCCCCAACATTCCCTCTCTGCCTCCCCTGATAACGAATTAATTGAAAAGAATGTATGTTCAATGATTAGCTCAGAACATTTTGGATGAAAATTAGTCAATTGAAATTATTTCATTCACAGCAACACAGATATTTCATAGGCCCTACCAGACCCTGAGGGTACACAGCACACACACACACACACACACACACACACACACACACACAACACATATGAATGTCTACATACGCAGGTACTCTCTCTCTCTCTCTTTCTCACACACACATACACAGGCACACACAAACACACACACCCTTCCAACTGTCTCCTTTCTATCGCCATGCTATAGCGAGCAGTAAAACTATGTGCACATTAGCCTAAACGTGAACACTGATACATACATCATGGATTTAGATTTGTCTTGTGAATATACAGAAAGGCGTTGCAGAGAGGGACGGTGCAACTTAACGGAAAATCATTGTACCTCTCTGGTTGCTAGGAAACTGCATATGAACTGGCATTGCAATGCAGCACAACAGCTGTCTACATAATTGGACCATTAAGATCTTAAAATGTCATTATTTCGGTCATATTCATCTCAATAAAGGTGCAAGCGCTCCCCAACACGTTTACTACCAGTTGGGTTAATGGGCTGAACATGGAGAGTTCATGCATAGAGTGAAACTGGATTTCTTTCATTAGTGAAATGAAATGTAACAATGACTCTTTATGACTGTCTATTAAGGGTGAAGATACAGAAATACACAAAATGTCATTTGTGTTGTTCAGGAACCTTGGACAGATACTGTATGTGTTGTTTAGTAAGCTATATTTATCCTACAGCACTTTCATCTGTGTGGACAGATGAAAGACCTGCAAGTAGAAAGTAGGTTAAGCAGGTTAGTGAGTGACTACAAAGCCGGAGCCACCTCCCCATGCCTGGCCGGGGCCGGGGCCGGGGCTCTGTGCACTGACTCACGCACATGCCCGCCTGTTTTCAGGACCGTGGACAGTTCCCCGGCCTGACAGAGACGCTGATGCAACAGAAAATGTTTCTGAAACAGGTTAAGGAGTAAGCAGTGGTATCTTTTCAGCAGCTGAATGTCAGGATTGTAGCCTGAGGAATTTCTCCCATGACCATTTCTCCTAATGACCATGGAGATTGATTATTTATTGTAAATGTGTTCGAGCAGACTGCATAAGGAACATGTTACTAGCAGGTCAGGTGAATTGAAGACTCTAAATTGCCCATAAGTGTGAGTGCGTTTGTGTGTAGTATGGTTTATGATCTAGTACATAATGTATAGCATGTATATGATGTAGTAAACAATGTATATGACCTAGTATACGATGTATATATGTATGTATGTATATATATGATGTAGTATGGTATATGACATGTATATGATGGTATGTAAAGCCCTTTGAGACTTGAGTGTGATAAAGGGCTATATAAATAAACTAGACTAGCATATGGCTTTGCAATTAATAGGGAACATTAACATGTAACAATTGACATTAAAGCGCCCTAGTCTTTTACCATCCATAGGTAGTCTATGGATCAGCCACACAAGGGCTAATCAACCCAAGTTAATGTTGCTAATGAGAGCAGGGGCAGCGTGAATGAAGCCTGACCCCACATCTGAACACGTCCCCTCCCTTTTCTCAGTACAGCTTGCCAGATAGGGTTCCCCGCAGCCATTCAGCCATGTTGCAACCAGCCCCATGTGACAACAGAACATGTTCTCTGTGCACCTCAGCTGAAGACTCTCACACACACACACACACACACACACACACACACACACACACATATACACACACAGCTAGATTACCATAGTGCACACACGCACTCCGTCAACAACAAAGACAAACACATGCATGCGTGTCACACTCAGAAGCTGTAATCTCCAGGAAAATCCCATTTGGCAGAGCAGCTGCCAGCGTGGATCACAGATAGACCGTATTCCTGGTGCCCACAGGGTGGCAAGCTGTCCATCCACACTTTTCTATCAACCAGACACACACACACACACACAAACACACACACACACACACTTAAAGAAGAGCTTGAGGTGGGATCAGCCCCTACTACTGTGATGATAAATGTCTGCTGCTTTTTTAATAGAAACATGTCAATGGGCTTATCCAGCCAGTTACTCATTTGAACAGGGCTTAATTTTTATTGCTCAATTTATTGATCTGGCGTGGCTATTTACTGAGGGATTTCTGTGGCAAAGTAGCCTCAGGGATACGCCATTTCTGATGTAGTAGAGTGTGAGGAGACTGGCTGGTGAAAGTGGTCTGTCCATCTGTCTGTCTGTCGCCCTGGCTGTCTGTCAAAAAGTCTTTCTACTGCTGATGAGAAACGCTATACAGGTATTATGAACAGCAGAAACACTGACATTCATGCAATATAATACCTTAATATTTAATGTGATCTAATGTTTTCACAAAGTATGAGGCGTACAAATCTATACTATAAAGTATACAGTGTGTTTTTGTTTATATTATCTATCTATCTATCTATCTATCTATCTATCTATCTATCTATCCAAAAAGCTATATATCCATTTTGGAAAAAAATTGATATCTGAAATTCATCAGGCAATATTTGAAAAACTGTCCTCAAAAAAATTATTATTTTATAAGCAAATGTCTTAAGATGACCGCTAACTTCTATACTAACTCATAATGTGCATAAAACTTTCATACCAGCAGTCAATATGGGAGAGTGGGTGGCATTTTGTTTAAATGGTGGATATCTCATTTGGAACAAAACTCTTTATATATACTTTTTTTTTAATTTAATGATATATGATGTATATTTTATCTACATCACACATACAGACTAACAGGAATTGAGCTTGATGACATGAGCAGCAGAGAGGTATAAGTGCCTATCTTAGAGCACCACCCTCTGGTAAAAGAAAGTATTACATGGTTAAATGACAAACCTGAACAATTCCTTCAGCACACTGAAATACATGTATTAGAATTAGTTTTGTCACGCCAATTACAGTTCTCAATGACAGCTTGATTACAATGACAAGAGCAAGGCCTTGCTAGCCTGTCATACTATCTGTTTACTGTGTGTGTGTGTGTGTGTGTGTGTGTGTGTGTGTGTGTGTGTGTGTGTGTGTGTGTGAGAGAGAGAAAGAAAGAGAGATTACCTGCGTATGTAGACAATCATATGTGTTAGTATATAGATAGATAGTATATATATCATATAGTATCTATTACTAAATGATTGAGATGAAGGATTATGAGAGAATTATGTGACGAGCATTTCAATTTAATTTATATGTTGAACTGAGCGACTTGGAAGTGAGCTCATGTTTGTGTCCTGAGTCAGCATCATAGATGTGTTTTCCCTGCATGTGACACCATCAATATGGGATCCATATTTTGTCTTTCCTTGGCCCTCGGACACCAAGCATGACTAATTACGCTGGCAACACAGTGGCCACAACCTGCCAGCTGAGACACAGCAGGAAAGCTCTAAGCTAAACAAGCTGTCAGAGGTGGAAATATAGAGAGTGTGGTACCCATAACATCCACCACAGATGTATGTATTAACCAAGCATTAGGTCATACACGTGTGCACGCATGCACACACACACACACACACACACACACACACACACACAGCTGGGGGAAGTGGTGCTAAGGGGGGCATCCATCTCCTCAGACAGACAAGCCAGTGAAGCAGCCAGAGGAACGAGGAGCGAGAGAGCACGTCGGGCCGGGAGTTTCTGCTCTACAGACACGCTTCAGTAATCATACAGTGAGCAAGCAGACAGAGGGGATATTTCTTCATAAAGCAGCCATTTCCACAGTGCCAAGCCTCTCCCTGGTGAACCCAGCTCCTGGAACCAGACTAAGCTGCCTCAGACTAAGCTTAGACAGGAGCTTTTTCATCACACAATCAGAAATTAAACACTTTTTTGTATCTGTTGCCTATTCATTCACTGTTATCCCTAGCTGAATGTAATCCAAATCAGACAGACAGAAACACACATGCACACACACACATACACACACAGAAGCCAAACAATGAATGGTTTAAGTTTGGGGTAAACAGTAAACAGCCCCTGTGCCAGGACAGCTTGGCCTAGCTGCAGAGAAGCTCAACTCTCTGCACACCGTCAATACTAATGACATCAGGACACAAAGTATCACTATGGAAACCCCCGAGGCCTGGCCCCATCCCACACCCCTCTGTACTACCGGAAGCCGGGAGAAAAAGCCCACCAGAAGAGGAGAAAGTGGAGAAGGGCAGAGAGAGAAGGTACGAGAAAAATCGAAAGAGGGGAGTAAAGAGAGCGCCAAAGATCATCAGCGAAAGGAAGGAGGTAGTGAATGAGAGTCAGAAAGATGAAGAGGGGGAAGAGAGGGGTGAGCCAACAAGTCAGAGAGAGGGAGAGAAAGGGGGAGAGAGAAAGAGAGATGAAGAGAGAGAGAGCGGGTGGGCTGTGGGGGTGCAGGGGGGGTCGGTGGAAACTGGTGAGGAGCCAGAACAGAGTGCTTGGTATGAAAACAGGCAGAGCAGTGTGCCGCAGCCAAGGCTGAGATTCAGCTCTGCCGGAAAAGAGCCTCCTTTCTCCCAAAAATCTGCACTCTCATCTGCTCCCCTCCCCCAGCATCCATCACCCCATCCATCACCCCCTCTATTGCACCGCCTGACCATCTCTCTCAGACTCAGCAACACTTTCAAACAGACCGAATGGGCTCAATGAAACGTCTACAGCCCTCTAAATCACCTTAATGCCAGTTACCTGTTCTCCTGAATCGCTTTTTATCTCCTTGTACAGTTTTTGCCTACTTTCTACTAGCAACCAGCTTAGCACAATGTCACTTTGATTATGCCAGTTTGTCGTAGAATGGGGGACGGTCTAGGTCATTCAAGAAGAAATTTGATGCCTCTCAGAATAGATCAGTCTGGGCAGTGTTGGGTCTTGGCTCTCGAAAACATATAAGTCATTTCCAAGCATTAAATTGGCTACTGATGGAAAACAGAGTAACCGAACATAGGCTCAGGATTGTACATTGACAACCAAGCCTCCAAACAAACAGCTTTCAAGCCAGTGCTCAAGGGTAGCTGGGTCACACAGCCATTTGATCAGATCAATGTGGAACAACCAAGGTTCAGGACAAACTCTCCTTTTACACACTGGGACACAGGATTGGAACAAACTTCCTCTACATATTGAACAGACCTCAAGCAAGCCAGCACATATTTACACTCAAAGTCAAACAATAGCTGCTAGATAGGGTTGTAATTTATTTGAAGGTTAATGTTGTCCGGTTCAATGTTATATGAAATGTTTATTGCATTGCATAATGATTTTAGGACTGTGTGTTAGCTTTTTGTATTTAATCATAATTTTGTATATTCTTGACCTGGCACATTTTGTTTGTATTAAATTGTGTATGCTGCCACTGATTTACAAGCTTGGACCACATTGGAAATAAGTCCCTGACTTTAATGTGTCATTCTAGATAGTATTCTTTAAATACATTGGTTTTCTACACATTGTGGGGTTTTTTTTTACAACTGTTGAAATAAACACAGAGTCAAAAAGTAGAGGTTGATGTGGATGACCTGTAGTTGTTTACATCAGCAGTCATGTATTTTACTTTATAGCTTATAGCTGCCTATCCTCACACATCATGACCTAAAGCTTTCATTACTTAGTGCCTCATTCTCTTATCATTTGTGAGGTCAGGTAACAATATTGTACATTCATAAATAAGTGGGGGTTTTTTTCTTTCGGAGTCCTTGGCCACTGACTGAAATGTGTCTTGGAGACTCCATCTCTCGTGCCTGCCTGTGAATATCTCTAGCAGATGAGATGACAAGTGCTGATCCCACAGAGTCTCATTCAGTCATGTCTGCATAATCCATAATCCCACTGGAGTACAGGGAGAAGTGAATCCAGAGTACGGTAATGGTGTCAATGTTGGGATTTCAAAACCTGGTTAAGTTACAGTGAGAGAAAGCTGATCAATGGGACTGTTCTCCAAAAAAATTTGAATGGACAAACAGGAAAAGGTTTCATTCAGTCTAGCAGTTTATAGATATCTGCTAAAGAAGAGGCCACACATTAAAACAGTGATGTGTGAACTAACTAACACCATGGTTCTTTGGTCATGTAGGCTACTACGCTATGAGTAGTTACAATGGTAGCCATCTTAGAAGTCCCCTATATTTATACTGTAGTGGTTGCTACAATCTGTGCCACTTTATTAAACAGTCTCATTCTTAAATCGTGGTTATGTGGGCAATACAAAACACAATGGATCTCATTTTCAATCTCATTCAGTTTGTGATACGGGACATTCACTATCGAAACCACATATGTCATCAATCACCAAGCAGGCCAATCATATCCCAACCTCATCCCAAACTGGACTCTGCCTTGTGTTTGATACCTCTAGCATTTTGACTAGTCATAATGTAATAAAAGATATCTTAAATTAGCATTTTGACTAGTCATAATGTAATTAGAGATATCTTAAATTAGCATTTTGACTAGTCATAATGTAATAAAAGATATCTTAAATTAGCATTTTGACTAGTCATAATGTAATTAGAGATATCTTAAATTAGCATTTTGACTAGTCATAATGTAATAAAAGATATCTTAAATTAGCATTTTGACTAGTCATAATGTAATTAGAGATATCTTAAATTAGCATTTCGACTAGTCATAATGTAATAAAAGATATCTTAAATTGGCATTTTGACTAGACATAACGTAATTAGAGATATCTTAAATTAGCATTTCGGTTGGTCATAATGTAATGAGAGGTAGCCTATCTTAAATGCTAATTTACAATATCTCTCATTACATTACGACTAGCCAAAATGCTACTTTAAAATATTTCAGATATCTGTAATGCGAACTCCTGGAACTACCACTACTAGGCCTATACTACTGCAGCAGCTGTAGTAGTAGCAGCAGCAGCAGCAGTGTTGTTGCTTGCCACTACTGACTACGACCACCTGGCTTAACGGTACTGCTGCAGCAGCAGCAGCGGCGGCAGTACCCACCGCATTCCCTGGAGCCCCTGGTAAAGCTCTTACTGTGGACTTTGACAAGGGCCTACAACCCTATAAGATAAGATAAGATAAGATAAGATAGCATTAATGTCCTTGGGGAAATTCAGGAAAAGTAGCTGGTGAAGCTACTTTTATTAGTTTTGGGTGTTTTTTTTCTAGTTGATTTTGATAGTTTGGACTGGGTGGCGGGTTTGCATCTCTTTGTACCAACCACCAGCTCTTCAACGAAACGCCATCACTAACCGCCATCTCTAACCGCCAGACCACTCCTTTAGAGCGGCTGGCAGGCTAGCTTCAGCAGGAGGCAAACCGCGTCTGTTCATACCAACCACCATCTCTTCAACGAACCGCCATCGCTAACCGCCATGCCACCTGGTCCAAACTATCAAAATTAACTAGAAAATAAAAATAAAGAGAAAGTCTCCAAACACGCCCATCAAGCGTCCAGTAGCTACTGGTCTGAAATGAGGACTGTGTAAAAAGGTTTCCATAGAGAGCCTCTTGCTGTGGTCCAAGCATCAGCTTTACCAGCGCCCAGGGGACCTTACCGTGGTAAGGTCTGAAGCTCAAGACCTTGAGCGGGGCCTTTTATGCCCTGGGCTGCTGCGACCAAACACGTCAGAATTCTGATTGTGATGTCATCAGTGCAGCTGAGACAGGCTCTGATTGGTAGAGCACAGTCCAGCTCCATCCAATGATGTCATAATCGGTTAGAATGGCGAAGCGAAGCCGTGTTCTGATTGGTTCCCAATGAATGCCAAAAATGAGTTTGGATTATATGAAATGATATTTAGCCTATTATGTAGAACTTTATTTCTATTTGGAGTAGGCTTGTAGATGCATGCATTTACAAGTCAAACTTTTCAAGATGAATGGATGTAAAATAAGTCAAAATTTATGTGCAATTGGATGTCACATGCTTCTTAGGTAGGTGTGTGTGTGTGTGTGTGTGTGTGTGTGTGTGTGTGTGTGTGTGTGTGTGTGTGATATAGGCCTAAATGTTGTCTAACAACCTTGAAGCATAAACACGCCGCCAAGCCTCCTGCCGGTCCAGCTGCACCGGGATGAAAGCGGCGAACAACTCTGAGAAATTAGAGAAATTGTGTGGCTGAGTTCAGAAAATCAATAAAAAATAATACATGTATATGAATAGAGTTAAGCTGTCCAAGTAGTCAGTTTTGTCCAACAATGTCTGATAGGAAATAATTGCAATATTTGTGTGAAGAATTCCCTGTAAGTCTCCTTTTTCTTTATGAGCAGTGCATTTAGTGAGTATCATCCAGCTAAGATGCAGAGCACTAATTATATACTGGTGGGGCAGGGGGGTCTAGTTACAGTCAAACCTTTTCAATAAATTTCAACATTTAACTGTTTTTTTTGGTCCTTCATTCTCGCCACCTATCACCTCGCCTCCTTAAAGCCACAACCTGCAATCCAAATGTAAACAAAGGGAAGCCCCACCACCTAAAACTAGGAACTAAAGCTTGCCTTGGGGTTGGACAAATGTTATCACTCTCAAATTGAATGGGCGAGCTCTAGATAGAAGGAATGGCAGTTTGTAATAGCTAAATCTGAGTTTCAGATTACTTTGAACCTGTAAAAGGTTTACGTTTGTATTGTTTGTGCGTACCGAGAGGTGGGGGGCCCAATAGGACATGTGTGCCCAGGGGCCCTGTGGTTGGTTAATCCGGCCCTGCCTGTTGGCTCACAAATGGTGTTGAGTAAAAAATAAACAGACATAATGTAACTGTATACGGTAAAACAGCTAGTTGGAAGACCTTTGCTTGTCTCTTACGACAACTAAAAGGTGAGCAGTTTTGAATTTTCAAAAAAAAAAAAAAACTCTTCTTCGGTACAGAGGAGGTGCAGCAGTGCAATGTGGCATGCAGCGCCTACTCTGAAATGTTGGACTTCTACAATTGGTGATACATATGTACAGTATGTCTGCTAGTCAGAAGTTGTGTTGAATTTATTGTAAAGGCTTTCCTGAATATTAGCCGTAGTTTACAAAGTATTACACAGGCTTAAATGGGCCTAGTTGATGACTAACTGAAATCACACAGGGGAAACTCCACAAGCTTCCTTTCCTGCATAATAATGACGTCTATAAATAAGGTGCGTCTCTCTGTGTGACTCAGTATGAATGTGCTGTATACAGATGCTGTATATCGGAAATTGTGAATAATGAGGGCCTAAATTCAGAGATGTATAAAAAGAGGGAGGGAGAGGGGGAGAGAGAGAGAGAGAGAGAGAGGGGGGGGGAGAGAAACAGAGAGAGAGAGGGGGAGAGGGAGAGGGAGAGAGAGAGAGAGAGAGGGAAAAGGAGAAAGAGGGAGAATGGGTTAGCTGATATATGAGTCATCATGTGACATCATGTGTCATCCATCCATTCAAGTCTCTTTCAGAGTTTTGTATGTTTTGTAGTATGTGTGTGTGTGTGTGTGTGTGTGTGTGTGTGTGTGTGTGTGTGTTGGGGGGTGCAAGTGAAAAAGAGAGCGAGAGAAAGAGACACACAGACTGGTACTTTGTGTACTGCGGTCTATTGCCTCACACAGTAGCATTAGGCTACATTATCTATTTATCCAGTACAGCCAACCCTGTCTAATGTGTAGAACATCATTCAGATTGAACAGTAAAAGCCTTCAGTACAGTAGGGCTTCGCTTTGTATCTCTCTCACTTGCACACACACACACACACACACACACACACACACATACAAACACACACACACACTGCTATACTCTGTCCATGGTGCTGACAGACAATTCTAGAAAACAAAACAGACAC